>NW_025969249.1:0-16245 GCF_021869965.1 Rhincodon typus
GAATGAGAAGGGGGACCATGCGAGAGAGAGAGGAGGGGGCGTGCGAGAGAGAGAGAAAAGGGGGAGCGTGTGAGAGAGAGAGAAGGGGGAGCGTGTGAGAGAGGGCGAGACAGAAGAGGGTGCGTGTGAGAGGGAGAGAGAAGGCGGAGCATACGAGAGAGAGAGAAAAGGGAGGAGCATGCAACAGAGAACGAGAAGGTGGTGTGTGCCAGAGCGAGAGAGAGAGAGCGAAGGCGGAGCTTGAGAGAGAGCGCGAGGGAGCATGCGAGAGAGAGAGAGAGAGGGAGAGAGGAGTGTATATGGATAGTGTTGGGCGGGCGTGCAGTGTGGGTAGGGTGTGGCAGGTGTTTGGGGTAGAAGAGGATGTGTGATGTGTGTGTGTGCGTGTGTGTAGGGGCATTGCACACAGGGAAGTGAGAATACATGAAGAAAAAAATTCCTAATTATGACATTAGCAGTTTTATTTAGGCAATTTTTCAAAGATGTCATGTTTCAATACATTATTAAATGGATGAGTTTGTGGATGGATAGGTTAATGGATGAGTGGGCGACTGGACGGGTTATTACGTGAATGATGGAGTGGGTAGAAGTATGAGTGAGTGAAGTTTTTGGTGTGGGGGTGTAGTTAATGTGCAGGGCTGGGTTGAGTTACGCCAGACATTAAGTTAATGTTTCTCGAGTATGAATTCAGGTAAAAAGTATAGATTTAGCCCAACTGTCCATCACTAAAATCAGTGCTGAAAATATTCAGAGTGTCCTTGGCAATACAAATCATCCTTTCAGAAGTTTCAATCTCCTGCTTAATTACAGGAGCAATGTGCATGTCAAGACTTCCACAAGGTCCTGACACACATCACGGATATGATTTCACACTCTGGAACTCAGAAGATTTGAGACAAGAAACCTTCAATATCATACATATGGGAAATATTGACATGGTACAACACCTTATTTAACAATGCTAGTTTCCATGACAAACTTTTTTTGCTGCATAACAATGAAAAGCAAAAAAAATGACATTTTAAATTTGAAAGAAACTTGGTTGCCTATTTGGAATCATGAACCTAATGTCTTACATCAGGGCCTTAAATGGAACTCGTTGTGGTCCAGTTCAAAGTATTCAATATGATACAAATTTGAATAGTTCATATGAAAGCACAGAAAAACTTGCATGAGAAACATAAACTGATGCAACAGCAAAACACAATTAAAGACATTGTTCTGATTTACTGTAAACTAAAAGACATTATTTATTTAATTCTGAAACTTAAGTGTTTGTGTTGAATTCCACAACCTTGACAAAATAGCTACAACAACCCAGAAGTGGAAGTATGATAGCAATAGAATTGGCATCAGTTTGATATTGAATTAAGGTTGCAGAAGAATAGGTACCAGTATGAACTCATACTGAACAACACAGTTAATCACCATCCCTTGCTTTTCCCCTATATCTTACATAGAACATAGAACATAGAACATAGAACATTACAGCGCAGTACAGGCCCTTTGGCCCTCGATGTTGCGCCGACCTGTGAAACCTATCTGAAGCCCATCTAACCTAAACTATTCCATTATCATCCATATGTTTATCCAATGACCATTTAAATGCCCTTAAAGTGGGCGAGTCTACTATTTTTGCAGGCAGGGCATTCCACGCCCTTACTACTCTCTGAGTAAAGAACCTACCTCTGACATCTGTCTTATATCTATCACCCCTCAATTTAAAGCTATGTCCCCTCGTGCTAGCCATCACCATCCGAGGAAAAAGGCTCCCACTGTCCACCCTATCTAATCCTCTGATCATCTTGTATGTCTCTATCAAGTCACCTCTTAACCTTCTTCTCTCTAACGAAAACAGCCTCAAAACCCTCAGCCTTTCCTCATAAGACCTTCCCTCCATACCAGGCAACATCCTGGTAAATCTCCTCTGCACCCTTTCCAATGCTTCCACATCCTTCCTATAATGCGGTGACCAGAACTGTACGCAATACTCCAAGTGCGGCCGCACCAGAGTTTTGTACAGCTGCAACATGACCTCATGGCTCCGAAACTCAATCCCTCTACCAATAAAACCTAACGTACTGTACGCCTTCTTAACAACGCTATCAACCTGGGTGGCAACTTTCAGTGATCTATGCACATGGACACCGAGATCTTTCTGCTCACCCACACTACCAAGAATCTTACCATTAGCCCAGTACTCTGTATTCCTGTTACTCCTTCCAAAGTGAATCAACTCACACTTTTCCGCATTAAACTCCGTTTGCCACCTCTCAGCCCAGCTCTGCAGCTTATCTATGTCCCTCTGTAACCTACAACATCCTTCTGCACTATCCACAACTCCACCGACTTTGGTGTCATCCGCAAATTTACTAACCCATCCTTCTATGCCCTCATCCAGGTCATTTATAAAAATGACAAACAGCAGTGGCCCCAAAACAGATCCTTGAGGTACACCACTAGTAACATATTTTTTCCTTTAAGTACTTACCAAATTCTCTTTTGAAAGCAACTGTTTAACTTATTTCCACCACCCTCTCAGGCAGCACATTTCAAATTCTGGCAATAATCGCATAAAAAATGATTTTCTTTCCGTCATGTCTGGTTCCTTTACCAATCACACTAAATCCATGCCCTCCAGTTATCAAATCTTTAGTCACTGAAAACGATTTATCTTCTTATTTTACCTTTCATGATTTTAAACACATCTACCGAATCTTGTCTCAACTTGCTCTGCACCAAGAACAATCACCTCAAACCTCTGCAGTTCTTTTACTTAACTGTAATTCCTCACCTCTGGGCTTCTTCTTAGAAGGTGCTCATTTCTTTGTTAAATTTTGGTGACCAAAGTTTGACAAAATTTTCCAACTCAGGCTGAATTTGTGTTTTCTGTACATTTAAAATGCTTCCTGTTTTGTAGTTTATAAATCCAAAAAATTCATATATTTTATTAACTGCTTTGTTAACCAGTTCTACCACCATCAAACACAAGTGTACAAACACCTCCCAGCGTCTCTTTTCTTGTATTCCTTGAAAATTGTTCTACTTAGCTTGTATTTCCTCATTTTTCCTATCAGAATGCATCATCTCACTTTTCTACAATAAATTTAAGTTACTACATATCCACACATTTCACTATGTTGTCTTGGAATCAATCACTGTCTTCTTTACTGTTTACTATACTTCCAAATTTAGTGTCATCCTGTGTGCAAATTTTGAATTGGTGCCTCTTAGCCACAAGCCATTAATGTATATTAGAACCTGCTGTGGCCCTAGTAATGGCATTGCACCCACTATCCATCTTCCTCTAGTCCAAAACAAAGCCATTTACCAGAAATATTTTGAATTCCTCAGTCAACTTTGGATTCCATAGGCTTCTTCTTCCCTAACAGTTTTTAAATGATATTTATCAAACATCTTCCGAAAGATCATCTTCTTGCACAATCCTCATCCATCTTTTCTACTATCAAAAAACTCAATCAAATTAATTAAACATGATTTTTACTAATCAAATCCACATTGAAAACAAAAAATGCTGGAAATCACAGCAGGTCAAGCAGCATCAGCAGAGAAAGAGCAAGCTAACGTTCAAGTCTAGATGACTCTTCACAGCCCTGATGGAGGGATCTAGACTCGAAACATTAATTGCTCTCTCTCCATGAATGCTGCTTGACCCACTGTGATTTCCAGCATTTTTTGTTTTCAGTACAGATTCCAGCATCTGCAGTACTTTGCTCCTCAACAAATCCTTAGTTGTTCTCCATTTTAAGTCTATACTTGTTCAAGTGGCTGTTAAGTTTCGCCGGACTACTCTCCAAAAGCTTGTAATGCCATCAACATTAAATCAGGCTAGCCTGTAAGTGCCAGGTTTATCATTCTTTCCTTTTTTGAGCGAAGATGTAACATTTGCTGTTCTCCAGTCCTCTGGCATCATTGAAGGAAGTATGGAAGATTGCAGCCAGCACCTCCGCAATTTCTGCCCTTATTTTTTTCAGCTATCTAGGTACATCTCATCTAGACCAGGTAACCAAATCCAGCCTTTCAAATACATCTTCAATTTTATCCCATCCAATATTCTGACAATATCCTCATTTACTATAGTTTTAGCAAAGACATACGACCTGGATTCGTTCAGAGATCAACTTTGTAGAAAGTGGCAGACTTTTAGATTCAACCAAACATCTCAATGCTAAAAGAAAAAACAAATCACCTCTCTAACCACTGATTCTGAGCATCCTTCCTACTACAGACCAACTGAAAATAAAAGCTACTCTAATAATGCCTGCCCATGACAGGTAGTTCTACAATCCAGGATTAAAACTGTACAGATTCAAGTTTTGAAATATAATGGATACTCACCAGCTTTGAAACTAAGCTCATCATGCTCTTGCCCTTCATAATCATACAATGCTCGCACTCTGACTTCTGAGCCTGAATGGTCTTCTTCAAAAGGATTGTCACCATTTGTTTCATTGCAGTTGAAGGGATTGTTTGTTTCATCATCTGACCATTCTGTGGTGTAAGTCTGGCTCTTCACATAGCTGCTAACACTGAATTCCAAAGTATAAAAAGTTACTACTGTTGTAATTAAATTACTAATCTTCTGAAGACTGTACTTCTCCCAGATCAATCGAAATGGACTTTTAAAAATTAGATCAGTGTCCATACATGCTAATTTTGATCCAGACTAAACGGAGGATGGGGTAACGTAATGGCGCTCCAACATCAGCAATAGACAAGCTGAGAATGATCTCACATTCTAACTCCTGCTATACTCACAGGCAAGGGTGGTCAGACTTTATCATGTGGAAGTGAACACTCAACAGAAACGACTAAGAAAGTAAGGAGGATTACCCTGGCCATTTTTGAGTAGCTGGTTTCACGGCTTGGAGTAGGTTTCCAGACTCCCACATGTGCAAACTGTTAATCACAGGATAGATTTTGAAGGGGGCGCACCACGGGTTGACTAGAATGATATTGGGATATACAGTAACAATTTGTGATGATAGTTGTACAAACCTGGCCTTTTAATGCCTTGAGGTTTGAAGGCTGGGTTGGTGATCTAATTGAGGTCATTAAAATGAGAAAGGGATCGAACAGAATAAATACAGTTTTAGTGTCATTAACATTTGTCTGGTGGAGGGATCCAGAATAAGAAATCACAATCTTAAAGTTAAGATTTAGGTCATTTAGGAGTGAAATCAGTCAGTACTTTTTCCACCCAAAGGCTCATGGAAAACTCACCCCTCCAATAAGCTGTGGATGCTAGGGCAATTTTAGTTTTCAAGCCTGAAATAACTAAGTAATTGTGCTGATGGATGTGGAATGAAGGTGGATAAATTAAAAGTTGAGGTACAAATCGGCTGTGATCTATTACAACAGTGAACAGATTTGAGAGACCAAACAACCTACTCCTAAATCCTACGTATTCATGTGAAGAACAGGACTTCAACAATGTAGTGAGACGGTAACTAACTGAGCTAATGAATAACGATGGGGGTGGGGGAGAAAAAATTAAAATAGGAAAATAAAAACCACATTTTTAAATGCTCTGATTGATTCCAATATCAAGCTAGGTTTTTAAAATGAAAACAAAAAAATCAAGAGAAGCCATTTGTGGTGAAACATGCCCAATAATGAGTATTAAGGCAACATTCTTCCATTCTTCAAATCTAGTGATGAGTACAAAGACAGCAGTAATTCTTGCCCTCTCTTCCCACCAAGCTGACTGAAGTTTCTAAAAGAAAACTGAAAGTTTCAAGTTTTTATTTTCACATTCAGCATGCAAACACACAATGATTATTCAAATTCAAGGAAGTGACAGATTTCACAAGGTTAGAAAAGCTAAAGGAATTAAGATAATTTTGAAAACATTAAATAGTTCAACATTAATAGAGAAAAAAAAACACAAGCAGGTAAGTGTAAAGATAGTAAATCTGTAAGTAAAAATTGTTTTGAGGAAAGAAAGGTATATTTAGAGCTCTTTGGAACATTGAGTCACACTGCACAAATCCATGCATTATTTAGTACATTGATTGTGTGGCACCTAGATAAAGGAAACACGAAGCAACAGCATGAAATCATGAAACTCATCAAAAGCAATCTTTCACCAACTTTTTGGTTAACGTGTTCTCCTTCTCATTGACAGGTTTGCCATTCTCCTCTTCCTCAAATGGATTGCAACTGGAACGTATCGAGTTAGTGGAACTCCGGACACTAAGACTGCCATTTAGGAAATAACATCATTAACAGCATGCTCTTTATACAATTAAATTCAATCAATATTATGTTTCATCAGCTGATATAAATGAAATTAGTTATGCCATTAACCGACTTCATAAATCATGTTTGTTAAAAAAAAATTTTGCTGTACTTTGTCTAAAGACAAAATGGTTTACCTGAACAACATAGGGCATCCTGTAATAACAGCAAAATGTCTTGCTGATTAATACAAATCTGAAAATTAGGTTTGCTCCTGCAGCCTGAAAAAAAATCTCTGGCAGCAAAAGTTTGGTATTCTGGGTTCAAAAGTTTTATTTGCATCACACATTTTAATCAAACTTCAGCTATTAAAACAAACTTTTCTCAATTTCTTTAAAAAAATGTGTGATCCACCACCAAGTGATTTCAATGTAAATTTTGTGCGACTCCATTTCAACCAGCATGGCCTTGTTCACAGCAGGAAACTCGCTGGATGTTTCTGAGTGTGGTGCCTATGATTTTCCAAGCCACATATACTGGTGAAGGGCCTTTATTTGCTAAGTTTGATTCAGGCACCAACAGCAATCCTGCACCAGTCAAAAAACTGTTCATTATTTGAAAACTCTGGCTAGTCAAGCAATATACCATGACTTTTGAAATTGTAGATTTCAGCAGACTAGCAATTTTAATAATGAATTGACAGAACCATTTGTGGCAAAATTAAACAGAACTATAAAATCTCCAATTTAAATTTTGACTGCAAGTTGTACAGAAATGAATCTCAAAATTACCAATAAAATAACAAATAAGAACTGAAGCATGAATCTTCATTGCAAAATAATCAGGTTCTGTTTAATTCTGCTGGGCTAGACTGAAACAATTAGACCTCATTATAAAACTCTATTCATAAGCACTGCATAATTTGATTAAAAATAAAACCTCATGTTTAATTATGAAATGACTGCTCTGTCAGGTGAATGCCCTTTGTTATTTGTCTCCTGTAAAAGTGGCAATAATCTCGAAATTTTGAATCTCTTACCTGTTAGCTTTGGAAGATTGGGATGCTTGATCACCTGTCTGACTGATACTAGTTAATGTCACGCCATCCCCGGTCTTTTTAGGTTTCTCCCTCCTACTAAGTGTACGATTGAGGTCTGCACACCATTCCTGTTTATTTACGGAAAAGAGTATAAGAAAAACAAAGAATTTTGAGGCCGCAATGTTGTTGCAGTCTTTAAGTGTTGTTTTACAAATAGTGAACATATTCAAAACTATTAAAATTAGCGGCAATTTCAACAGGTGAAAGAATACTTACTTCATCCTGATAAGTGTGAGCCAGAATAAACATCAGAACACAATGTTATAAAATGTAGTACTATCTTGGCTATTGTCATATCTCTTGTATTTTAAAATGTTAACATATTGTGTGCCACGCTGTTAAAATTTGCTACATTCAATTTAATCTTTCATATATGACTAAAAGGTATGACACACAAAAGAGAGCCTGATCCCCTCCTACAGCTCAAGCCTTCAAAAATTAGATTTTACTGGTGTTTTGGTAACCTGCTCGAATAGACAAATGTACTGGGTCAGACAATGTTGAACCATGGCAGAATGAATTGATGACTGAGTTCAAGACAGAAAGCAAAGTGGGAGTAAAGGGTAGTTATTGACAGTGACAAAAGATAGGAGTGGTGTTCCACATGGGTCAAAGGAACAAAGGTACAAATACATAAATTATTGCAAATTGTACCACAGGTTTGCAGGGACACAAAATTCCACTCAGTAATGCCAATGGTTCCTTTTAAAAATGCTGTTCCAAATTGTTAAGATTATCGCTGTTTTAAAAGTTATTCATTAGCCAATGTTAGTAAGTGTTACAGTCCATAGTTCATTTACAGAAGATATGATCTCCAATAAAAATCCAATTTGCAAGTTCTTGGGAAAAAAACAAAGTGTAACAAATAATGCCTTTAACAGCATTAAGATATCCAAAGCACTTCATGCGAGTGTTATAATGCAAAACACGATATTCTGCCACAGAAATCTTACAGATTAAAATAATTTAGTTAAAGGGTTAGGTTTTAAGTGAATTTTAAAGAAAGAAAAGATTCATTGTGACGGTACGGTTTAGGAAAGGCTGTCGAGAGCTTAGAATCTTGTAAGCGAAGTGGTAGAAGGGGTTATCAATAGCACTTGCTTACCTGTTCACTATTGTTCAGTTTGAGTTCTGTCAGGGTCACTCACCTCCTGACCTCAATCATTCAAACATGGACAAAAGAGCTGAATTCCAGAAGTAGAGAGGGACTGTCTTTGACATCAATGCTGCATTTGCCAAATGTGGCATCCAGCAAAATTAGAGTCAAAGGGAATCAGGAGAAACTCCACTGGTTGGAGTCTTAGTTAGCATAAAAGGAATATGGGGCTGTGGTTGTTGGTGATCAGTCACCTCAGCTCAAGAACATCCTTGTAGAAGTTCCTCAGGATAGTGTCCATGCCCAACCATTTTCAGCTGCTTCAATGATCTTCCCTTCAACACAAGGTCAATAGTGTTTGTTGATAATTGCACAACGTTCAGCACTATTCGTGACTCTTCCAATACTCAAGCAGTCCATGTTCAAATGTAGCAAAACCTTGACATTATCCAAGTTTGAGCTGACAAATGACAAGAAATATCAAGAGGCTTCACTTCATCCAGGACAAAGTAGCTCATATGATTTGCACACATTCTCAAATATTCACTCCCTACACCACAAACAACAGTAGCAGCAGTGTGCACCACCTACAAGATATACTACATAAATTAAAAGCTCCTTCCAAACACAAAACCACTCACCATTTTGACTTAGAAGTATATCCTCAGTGTCACTGTGTCAAAATCCTGGAACTGCCTCCCTATAAGCATTGTGGGTCTACCTACACCAAATTGATTGCAACAGTTCAAGAAGGCAGTTTACCATCACCATGGACAACTAGTGATGAGCAATAAATGCTGACCCAGATAGTGATTTCCAAGAATGAATCAAAAAAAGGAAGAGGAGTGTATGGTCATCTGGGTCAAAGGTTGCAGACAGGTCAAGAAGAATGGGGAGATAATTTTCTTTGGTCATAATCACACAAGATCTCAAATGGATTGAAAGAACATAACTTTTACTCATCCAAGAGATTAAGAGAATGAAGGATTCTTTTTCCCCATGTAGGAAGCTGTTGACATCTGGAATTTTCTACCACAAAAAGATGGTGGGAGCTGATTCTGTAAATAACCTTCATAGAATCATACAGTACAAAAGAGGCCCTTTAACCCATCAAGTCTTAAAAGAGAATTCGGCAGGTGCTTTTTTTCTTAAATTACTCATGGGACTTGGGCGTCACTGGCTGGGCCAATGTTTATTGCCCATCCCTAACTGAGGTGGTGGTAGTGAACTGCCGTTTTGAACTGCTGCAGTCCATGTGCAATATGCAGACTCACAATGCCATTAGGGAGGGAATTCCAGAATGTTTGACCCAGTGACAGTAAAGCAACGGTGACTTATTTCTAAGTCAGAATGGTGGGTGACTTGGAGAGGAACTTGCAGGTGTGGTTGTTTCCATGTATCTGCTGCCCTTGTTCTTCTAGACGGCAATGGTTGTGGGTTTGGAAGATGCTCTTGAAGGATCTTTGGTGCAGTGCATCTTTTAGATAGTGTACACTGCAACTACTGAACGTCAGTGCTGGAGTGACTCAATGTTTATGGATGTAGTGCCAATCAAGTGGTATACTCCATCATGAGTGCTGTCAGGCTTCTTGAGTGTTGTTGGAGCTTGCATCCAGGCATGTGGGGAATATTCCATCTCTCTTCACTTTTGTCTTGTAGATGGCACAGGGCTTTGGGAAATCAGGTGGTGAATTCCTTGTCGCATTATTCCTAGCTTCCTAGCCCAGAAGCTAGTATTTATACGTGGAATCCAATTCAGTTTCTGGTCAATGGAAAACCCCAATAGTGGGGGTTTCAGTGATGGTAACACCATTGAATGCCAAGGGGCAGTGGTTTGATTTATGTTATCGGAGATATTCATTGATTGGCATTTGTGTGGCATTTATTACTTGCCAATTTTCAGCCCAAGCCTGGGTATTGTCTAGGTCTTGTTAAATTTGGACAAGGACTGCTTCAGTGTCTGAGGAGTCATGAATGTGCAGAACAATCATCAGTGAACATCTCCTACTTTTGACCTTATGATGGAGGGAAGGTCATTGATGAAGCAGCTGAAGTTGGTTGGGCCTAGGGCACTACCCTGAAAAACTCCTGCAGAGATTTCCTGGAGCTGAGATGTCTGACCTCCAACAACCATAACCATCTTCCTATGTGCCAGGTATGACTCCAACCAGCAGAGAGTTTTCCCCGATTCCATTCTTTTAGGACTTGTTGGTGCCACACTCTGTCAAATGCAGTGAAGGACTGTCACTCTCAATTTGCCTCTGGAATTCAGCTTTTCTGCCCATGTTTGAATAAGGCTGTAATGAGGTCAGGAGCTGAATGGCCTTGCTGAACTCAAACTGGGCATCACCGTGCAAGTTATTGCTGAGCAAGTGCTCCTTGTTAGCACTGTTGATGGCATTTTCCATCATTGGGTTGATGATACAGAGTAGACTGATGGGACAGTAAATGGCCAGATTTGATTTGTCCTGCTTTGTGTGTACAATTTTCCACGTTGTTGAGTAGATGGCTGTGCTGTACTATATTGGAGAAGCTTGGATAGGGGTGTGGCAAGTTCTGGAGCACAAGTCTTCAGCATTATTGCCGGAACGTTGTCAGGGTCCATAACCTGTGCAGTATTCAGGCTGAAGACTGTTGCGAATGCAACAGCCTCACCTTTTTCACTAATGTGCTAGGCTTTCACTTCAGTGAGGACAGAGATATTTGTGAAGCGCATTCATCCAGTGAGTTGTTTAATTGTCCACCACCATGCATGACTGGATGTGGCAGGACTGCAGAGCCTAGGTCTGATCCATTGGTCATGGGATCGCTAAGCTCTGTCCATCACTTGCTGCTTATGTTGTTTGGTATGTAAGTAGTCCTGTTTAGTAGCTTTACCATTGACACCTCATTTTTGTGTATTCCTGGTGTTGTCCCTGGCATGCCCTCCTACATTTTTCACTGAACCAGGGCTGAGCCTTTGGCTCAAAGGTAACGGTAGGGTGGGCGACATACCAGACCATGAGGTTACCGATTGTGTTGAAGTATGATTCTCCTGCTGCTGATGTTCAATACCTGTCCCATTTAATACTGTGATAGTGCTACACGGCTCGTTGCAATGTATTATCATAGTGAAGGTGTGGCTTCATCTCTACAAGGACTGTCTGGTGGCCACTCTTACCAATATTATAATGGACAGATGCATATGTGGCAGGCAGATTGGTGAGAATGAGGTCAAATATGTTTTCTCCCCTTGTTGGTTCTCCCATCACCTGCCCAGACCCAGTCTAGCAATGTCCTTTAGGACCCAACCAGTTTGATCAGTAGTGCTGCTACTGAGCCTCTTGGTGATGATGTAATAGCCCCAAACAACCTGGTTTACATTCCGAGCCCTTCCTGTACTCAGTGCTTCCTCCAAGTGTTGTCCAATGTGGAACAGCACAGAGCTGCCAGCCGAAGGAGGATGGTATGAGACAAACAGCAAGATTTCCTGCCCATGTTTGACCTGATGCCAGGAGCCTGTGTCCACAGTCAATATTGAGGACTCCCAAGCCAACTCCCTCCAGACTGTATATCATTGTACTGCCACCCCTGCTGAGCTGATGCTGCTGGTGGGATGGGATAGGACAAGACGTGGTGGCACAGTAGCACAGTGGTTAGCACTGCTGCCTCACAGTGCCAGGGACTCGGGTTCGATTCTAACCACAGGCGACTGATGATGTGGAGTTCGCACTTTCTCCCCTGTGTCCGTATGGGTTTCTACCAGGTGCTCCAGTTTCCTCCCACAGGCCAAAGGTGTGCAGGCTAGGTGGATTAGCCACGATAAATGCAGGGTTATGGGGGTGGTGGGAGTCTGAAGGTGGATCTGGGTCGAATGGTCTTTGGAGGGTCAGTGCAAATGCGATGGGCTGAATGGCTCTATCTGAACTGTAGGGATTCTATGATATATCCAGGTGTGGTGACGGTGGTGTATGGGACATCTGTAAGACAACTCTCTTAATATGGCGCTAGCGCTCAGATGGTAGTTATACAGCTCTTTTTGTCATTGTTTTTTTTCCAGTACCTAGGTCAATGCCAGGTAGTCCATCTCGTTTCATTTCTTTTTTGAGACATTGTAGCAATTGTTGCAACTGTGTGGTTTTCTAGGCAATTTCAGAGGGCAGTTGAGAGTCAACCACATTGCTGTGGGTCTCGAGTCACATATAGGCCACACCAGGTAAGGATAGCAGTTTCCTTCCCTAAAGGACATTAGCGAACCAGGTGTGTTATTTCAACAACACTGATCATTAGGCTCTTAATTCAAGATATTTACTGAATTCAAATTCCATGATTTTCCATGATAAGATTCAAACATGGGTGCCTAGAACTTTACATGAGTTTCTGGATTATTATTTGCAAGCTTCTAGGTTCTACGATCCTGAACTATTTTACCACCAAAAAACCTGGTGATCTTCAACATAAAACTATACAATATAGCATTTTACAGAGACTAGGAGTTCACACTTGTGTAACATGCAATTATACGCAAGCATGCTTTGTAAGCACCTTAAAGCATGCACAGCAGTAATGCTAGTTGCAATCATAGACTTGTCAAGACAGCATGCATTTTCAAATGGAAATAATATAAAAATATACATAAATCATATCTCAAAATGCACAGAAACGGTTAAAAAGCACTTGGAACTCTTACATTTGTCCCCAGATTCAGTTGTATTCAAACTTAGTGTGTCTGTTGTGTTGTAGTGACTGAGGACAGATTCAAAATTTTGTAGGATTTACATTACAGCAGGGATATCAACTATTACGCGTCTGAAGACCCCTACCCATGTTATAAGAATTCCAGAGACCCTCTACAACTTAAATATTTCTTCTGTATAAATATTTCCTCAACTGTGCTCCATGTACCATGCCACAGCTGCTACTTTCCCAAAACACAAAAAATACTGGTCCTTTATATCTATTCCATTCATTCTTACTCTCCACCCAAGCCTCAACCACTTGAATCCCTGCCTCAAAACCCCAACTCTCCACATTTGTTCCTCATACATCAGCCAGTCTCAGATCTCAGCATTTCCCCCCTACTTCAATAGTTTTATAACTAATAAACTAATAAAAGAGAAAATGCAAAGACAATTGAAAATTTTGCAACAAAATGAATTGCTGGAGTAACTGAGCAAGTCTGGCAGCACCTGTGGAAAGAAAGTGGAATTACCTTTTTGAGTCTAGTGATCCTTCTTCAGAACTGGTACCAGGTAAGTAAAGGTGCTATATACGCTGGAGGCGGGGTTAGATGGTTGGGTGACACAGTGCTAGGACAAGTGAGCAGATTGTTTAAGATAGAGAAAGAGGTGCAGAGAGAGATTGGGAGGGGGGAGGGAGGGGTGGAGGGGAGGTGCAGAGAGAGGTGCCGAGAGAGACAGAGAGAGAGAGAGAGAGAGAGGGGGGAGAGAGAGACAGAGGTGCAAAGAGAGAGAGAGCAACAGATGCAGAGACAGAGCAAGAGGGGGAGAGACAAGAGGTGCAGAGAGAGACAGAAAGGTGCAGAGAGCGAGGAGGGAGACGCAGAGAGAGGGAGGGAGGTGCAGAGAGAGGGGTGGGCAGATGGAGAGACAAGGAGGTGAAGGGGAGAGAGAGGGAGAAGTGGAGGGGAGGGGGGAGAGAGAGAGGGGGGGATGGGGGGAGAGAGAGAGAGAGAGAGAGAGAGAGAAAGAGGTGGGGAGGGAGTGGGTAGTAGAGACAGAGAGGGAGGGACAGACAGAAGTTGTGGGGGAGAGAGCCACAGCAATAGTGACAGTCACAGTTAGGGACACAAAGGGTGCAGCCTGCAGAACTCAATATTCAGTCCAATAATTTTAGAACCGCAACACCTTCTTTGATGTCCTTTACCCACCCCCAAACCCCAGGCCCTATCATGACATGGGCTGCTTTCAGCACATCCAACCAATTTTCTCCTACTTCTGATCCTACTTATCAGCTTTGCTCTTCCCCCAGCATACTGTCATCTATCCCTTTGTCTGCCTAACTGTTGTTCTCTCTCTCTCGGCTCCATATCCGCCAGTCCACTCACCATCACCTTCCCCGCCCCCATGTCTTCAACATACATACTACCTTTGCCTAGCTTCTATCAGTTTGAAGAAGGTCACTAACTCTGCATTCCCTCCACAGCTGTTAGACCTGCTGAGTTTCTCTAGAAATTTCTTTTTTTTTGTTTCAGATTTCCAGTATCTGCAGTCCTTTGTTTCACTTTAGAGGCCTGTCTTTCTTTTCTACCAAATGCTAATAGTGGTAATTATGTCAATGTGTTATTTTTGGAAACTCCTAGAAAATCCTGCATGGTTGAATTTCCAGCTGGGGCCAACACAGTCTGAACAATCAGTTCTACTAGTGACTCTCCCCTTTGCAAATCAAGAGGATTACCACAATATATTTGCATATAGGAGAAGAACGGATGACGTTAGCCACCACAGAGCAGCCATCACCCTTGAAACTGTATTACACTGTGACTAAACACTTCCAAGACAGGCCAGAAAGTGGAGGACAACGTCAAACAGTGCTGAACTTGCAGTGTTACTGGTCATAACAGTTCCCTGGTGTTGACATATTCTGCTTTTTTCCTTCCATTGACTGAAGCTCAATCTTTGACCCTAGTTTCTTGTCCCTTGCGGGTGGTGCCTGTTGTTCCATCTTCACTGACAATCATAACAAAAATGGAGCAACAATGTCCGAAGTTAAAATGAAACTGATGTACACATAGACACAGAACCCTACTGACCAATTTCAATGATTAAGGACACTTGAACAGAATGAGCTGCAGTTACTGCTGGTGACATATGGCAGTGAGGACACAGGGAGGGAGGGAGGGGTGTAAGTAAAAGAGCAACTGTCCCAATTTATGCAGAGCAGTGAGGAAACAACCATTTTGACAGCAGGGCAAATGTGGGCAAGGACAAGTTCTCAAGTAAAAATCTCAAAAACAAAAATGCTAGTTCTACATATTTGGGAAACACTTCTAACCTGTCCATCAAAGACACTTAAGCTGAAGCTTGGAGTGGAAGATTTTCTTCGCGTGTAATATTGCATGAATCTTTGCCTAACTCTCCAATAATAGCAATCTCTTTAAAAAAAAATCACCTTGAATTAAAACAAAATGGAATTTACAGAATTTGATCAATCTAATTTTATCCTTTCACTTAGAATAACATTAGAATGCTGATTTGAATGTGCAGAAATGGTTACTTGCTAAGAATATTTCATATAGGTTCTCTAGGAAATCTTAGAAAAGGTTTCAAGTACTCTGACATTTTACTCATGATGGGCATTGAATGTAACATAACATTGTTCTAAATAAATGTCCATTGACTTTGGAATGGACACAGAATCCCTCCAGTGCGGAACAAGGCCATTTAGCCCATTGAATCTGCAGTGACTTTCTGATAAGCGTCCCTCCCAGGCCAGACAACTATCCTATTCCCTTACCCCGCATTTACCATGGCTAATTCAGCTACCCTGCACAGCCCTAGTCACTACGAATAATTTAGCATGGCCAGTCCACCTAACCTGCACATCTTTTGACATGAGAAGAAACCGGAACATCTGGTGGAAACCCACACACACGCAGGAGAACATGTAAACTCCATTCAGACAGTCATGCAAGGCTGGAATCGAACCCGGGTCCCTGGTGCTGTGAGGCAGCTGTACTAACCACTGAGCCACCAAGCCACCCCTATGGTCAGTTTATAATATCATTAGGCCATCACCTCCCCATGTCAGAGAATATATTAAAAAATACTTGATAAACATGTTTGCCTTCACTATCTGCCCATGACCCATGTTATCAATGACAGCTGACAAAGCATGTCAGAGATACAAA
>NW_025969250.1:0-13901 GCF_021869965.1 Rhincodon typus
GTGTTCATCCAGCTCTGCACCTTGTCTCCAATATTTTGGCACATGGGTTCTTATACATCGTTTGTCATATATGATTAAGAAGAGTATTATCGGTAAACAATTTTTTAAATGAATTAAAACGTACCTGACACAGTGATATTATTTTCCCAATGTAATCATCAGGAGTGAGGATAGTGCCAGTAACTACTGGTTCCAAATATTCTTTAACTTGCAATCTATCAGGAAAATGGCATGGATTTAAAATTGTAATTTCTTCTTCTCCGTATTCCTAAAGCAATCAAAAAGATACAATGTACAGTTTGATTTCAAATCTTTAAACAATATCAAAACAGTATCCTGCGTGATGGAATCATTTTTCAAAATATTTGGTATGTAAATGAATTTTAAAACATTCCACCTTGATTAATTTGCTTGATGACAGAACTGCTTTGTATGGAACAGTGGGGGCAGTAAGAATAACTGAGGCATTATACTCTTGCTCCAAGCGTTGATTGAATACTTCCATGTGCAGAAGTCCAAGAAAACCCAATCTGGCAATGAGGATGAAACATTCGCTTATTTTACAGAGTGCAGTAAAAACTAATTTTATCTTATAAACATCACAACTCTATAACTCCAGCAAGTTTTGTGTTGAGATAAGTGATTAAGGATAGAAAAACTAGCAAAAAGGTGCAAGGAAATTGTAGAAATATTTCTACAAAGCAACATTGAGGATTCTAGAAATCTGAAAATGAACAGAAATTTCTGAAAATGCTCAGCAGCTCTGGCATCACTGGCAGAAAAAGCAACAGAGATTAAGGCTCAGATCTTCAGTCTCTGGATAATTGATGTCCTGATACACTGAACATGCAATAATTGCCCGGAAGCTGAAACTTGATGTGCAATTACCCAGGGTCTGACATCCTTCAAAAACTTCCCCAACCGAATTAAGAGTCAGAGACTTCACAAGAATGCAACTTAACTCAATTGAATAGTTTGCAGAGAAAAGTTAGAGGAATTAAAATATACACCAACTCCCTGACTAACTATTAAGCTGAACTTGGAGAACACTTATTCTTAACCCCAGGAATCACTCAGTTACCACTCCTGCCCCCAGCTACATGAGATTAGATGCCCTCTCTCCCAAACCTCTTCAGATCTGAGCCTGACCACCCACTACCCCCATGCCAGATCCGACCTCAGTCTTCGAGCCTGATCGTTTCACTTTCCCTGTCCACAGATGTGGTTGCTTTATCTTGTTTTGAGTAAAACAAAAACAAATGAGCAATTTACCCACATTCCCAAATAACTGTCACAACCTTAGAAAAAGTAAAATGGCCTTTCAAATCAGTGGAAGAAGGAAGGAGTAAAGAAAAATCAATTCCTAAAAAACAATTTATGGTGCAACATTACTTTGTTTTAATATAGTTCAGAATTAATTATTCATTTTTTAAAGTTAATTGGAACTAGCAATTACTAGGAACCAGCAGAAGATGACTGAAAAGCTAATAAGGAGGGACAGAATTAATTATGAAGGTAAATTAGCAAGAAATATAAAACTAAACTGCAAGAGCTTTTGCAGGCACGTAAAAAGAGATTAGCTGAAGTGAGATAACAAGGTGTAGAGCTGGATGAACACAGCAGGCCAAGCGGCATCAGAGGAGCAGGAAAACTGATGTTTCCGGCCTAGAAAGTGAGTCTGGACTCCTTGGAGAACATGACTGGGGAATTCATAACTGGGAACGAGAATTGGCAGATAAATTAAACCAATATTTTGCATCAGTCTTCATGATGGAGGAAGCTACAAACATCTTAAAGATATCGGATAAGCAAGGTGCTAATGAGAGGAAAAGGCTGGTAACAGTCTTAACAGTCTTTATAACAAAGGATAAAGCATTTGACAAACTAATAGGACTAAAGGCAGATATGTTGCAAGGATCTGACAGACTTCATCCAAGAGTTTTAAACAAAGTGCCTGAAGCAATAATGGAGGCATCAGTCGAAATACTCCAGATTTCACTGGATTCCCGGAGAGTTCCAGCAAAATGGAAAACAACTTGTGTGCCTGTTTAAGAGAAAGGGAGATGAAAGCAGGGAACTATAGGCCAGTTAGCCTAATATCTATCATTAAGAAAATGCCAAAGTCTGATATAATGAAGAAATTGCAACATTTATAACAGTTTAAGATGATCAAACAGAGTCAATGTGGTTTTGCAGATGGGAAATCATGATTGACAGATCTTCTAGAGTTCTTTGAGAATAAAACAACCAGAGCTGATGAAGTGGAACCAGTATTTGTGGTGTATTTGTACAAGTTCCTGATATTGGGAATAATATAATAGCATGGATTGAAGATTGGTTAACATATAGAAGACAGAAAGCCAGAATTAATGGATCTTTTTCAGATTGGAAAACTGCACCTAGTGGAGTGCCACAAGGTTCATTCTAGGACTTGAAGTATTTACTGTATATATTAATGATTTGGAGGAGAGGGCAGAGTGTAATGTATTCAAATTTCCTGATGATGTAAACATAGGTGGGAGGGTTTGCTGTGATGAGGACATGGAAATCTGCAAGGGGATACAGATAGGATGGGTGAGTGAGTAAAAACTTAGCAGACAGAGTTTAATGTAGCAAAGTGGGAGGTAATCCACTTTGGTCAGAAAAATCAAAAGACAGACTATTATTGAAATGGAAAGAAACTCCAAAGAGGTGCAGTAGATAGGGATCTGGGTGTTCTTGCATATGAAACACAGAAAGGTTAACATACTGATGTAGAAAATAATTAAGGCAAGCGTAATTTTGGCTTTGATTTGTGAGGGAGTTGGACTTTAAAAATGGGGAAGTCTTGTTATAACTTTACAGGGTGTTGGTGACTCTATACCTGGAGTACGGTGTACAATTTGGTCCTAGTATTTAAGAAAGGGTACACTGGTATTGGAGACCCCACAAGAGATTCACTCAGCTGATTTCTGGGATGAAGAGGTCAACTTATCAAGAATGGCTAAACAGTTTATTCACTGGAGATTAGAAGAATGAGGACGATTTTACAGAAACATAAAAGATTCTGAGAGGTTCTGACAGAATAGACATTGAGAAGATGTTTCCACAAATGATAGAAATTTGAACCAAGGACATAATTACATAATAAGGGGGCATTTACCCAGAGATTAGCGAACATATGGAATTCTCTACTTCAAAGTTATGGAAACCAGATTAATGAAAGTACTTTAAGATGAAATAGATAGAGTTTTGAAATATTGAAGATTTGAGGAATATGAGGAGCTGAGGCCTGGGGCAGATCAGCCATGATCTTATAGAATGGTGGGCAGGCTTAAAGAAATGAATAGACTACTCCTGCTCATATTTCTTACATTCATTGCTGACCAAATATATGCCAGCATCAGAATAAATATTTGTGCTTTTAATGAGAAAGGAAAAAACTAAGAGGAAAAAGAATTAAAAAGAATGAATGCCAATGGTTTTTAAAATAATTAATGTTGTCACTCACCTCCAGCCAGCTCCTAGGGCTGGGCTGCTATCTCGATGAACTGTCACACTAGAATCATTTAGTGTTAGTTTCTCCACAGCTTTTCTCAAGTTGGTATATTCAGACTGGTCAATGGGGTACATTCCTTGGATATGATGATGAGAACACAGAACAGAACATTGCACTAAATGGCTTGAGTTAATTTCATGGAAAATACAGTTGATTTTTGTAATATATGTAACTTTGCTGGCAGTGCTATGCCTTTGACAGACATCAGTGTTATAAAATACACTTTGTGGTCTTGGAACAGGGTCCTAGATATCCTTCCAAAAAATAAGCATATGCAGAGCACTTCTGGCCATCAGATGGCACTGAGTTCCCAATGATAACAGGGCAGGAAATCTCTTAACTAAATAAAAACTGGATCCTATTAGCTCACTTTACTTCAAAAACTGTCTCTGAACAGCTGTAAAATTTTTTAGAGTCAGAGTCATGCATCATGGAAACAGACTCTTTGATCCAACCAGTCCACGCCGACCATAATCCCAAATTAAACTTGTCCCACTTACCTGCACTTGGCCCATATCCCTCCAAACATTTTATAATCATGTACTTATCCAAATGTCATTTAAATGTTGTAATTGTACCTGCATCCACTAATCCCAATGAAAAACATTAATGCATATTGATTTATTAACATCTTGTTGCCTTGAAGCAGTAATAGCAGTTTCCTTACCTGCAAAGACCATTGGTTTAGCAGGTTTGAACCCTGTTAGTGGCTCCACAGGTTGTTTCTGTAAATGAAAGGTGTCTCCAATCTGTGCCTCCTTCACCTCCTTCATTCCAGCAACCAAATAGCCCACTTGTCCAGCATGCCTTAACAACAAAACAACGGAAGAATATCTCCATTTCAAGTAATTAACAAATTAAAACACAGCTAAAATGAATAAAAACAATATACTGTGGAACCTGGAAATCTGAAATAAAAACAGAAAATGTTGGAGGAACTCAGCAGATCTATGGAAAGACAGAGTTGATGTTTCAAGTCGGATATCATTCTTCTGAAGAGACATATCAGGCTTGAAAGGTGAATTGTTTCTCTCTTCATTGATGCTGCCAGACCTGCTGATTTTTCCAGCATTTTCTATTTTTGTTATTGTCGTTACTTTGCTGTGACAGAGATGTGTATCATTTGACATGAAATAACACTATTCTAAAGCAATGTGTAATTTCATTCTAATCAAACCCTAAACTATATATCTATTTAAAATGCAATTTCAAAATTATAAATGTTCTCTAAGAAAAGTTATGAAAAGGGAAATAAATGTAAAAAAGTGAAACTTTATTTTGCGACTAATCTGTAAATCATAAAAAACAAAAACCTGGCATTGTTAATTGATTCAAGAATGACAGTATGCAATCTACTTACAGCAGAGACTTGTTAATAATGGCAAATTCTTTTTTCTATTCATTTGTGGGATGTGGGCGTTGCTGGCTGGCCAGCGTTTCTTGCCCATCCCTAGTTGCCCTTGAGAAAGTGGTGGTGAGCTGCCTTCTTGAATCACTGCAGATCTCCTGCTGTGGGTTGACCCACAATGCTATTAAGGAGGGAATTCCAGGATTTTGACCCAGTGACAGTGAAGGAACGGCGATATATTTCCAAGTCAGGATAGTGAATGACTTGGAGGGGAACGTGGAGGTGGTGGAGTCCCATATGTCTGATGCCCTAGTCCTTCGAGATGGAAGTGGTCATGGGTTTGGAAGGTGCTGTCTGAGGATCTTTGGTGAATTTCTGCAGTGCATCTTGTAGATAGTACACACTGCTGTTACTGAGCGTCGGTGGAAGAAGGAGTGAATGCTTGTGGATGTAGTACCAATCGATTACTTTAAATTACTTCAAATTTAACTGGTATCATATTGTACAAGAGGATTCAGCAATTTGGGGCTAATTACACAATTGCCAACATGGGTTAACATTGGAAATTCTCAAAATTTGACTTAGAATCTGCTCAATAGGGATGAATAATTAAATTTAAAGTCAAATTAACCTTCAGTCTGTACAACAGTGAAATGTTTTTACGTCAAGTTACAGTGCTTAAGTCTGGTCATGCTTCTATGAACTGGAAAATATTGGCAGCACATTTTAATCTAACTTTTATAAAGATCTCACATTCTACTCTAACAGTTCCTTGGTAGTACAGAACTTTGAACATTATGTTCAGTCCCAAATTACTTTAATGAATCTGACTCTTAATTTCCACTAAGGAAACTTTCAAATCACTCTTAGAAAAGAGTGAAGAAAGAAAAATCCATTGAGGATGATCTAGAATTGAACATCTTTTACATCTCAACAGATTACTTCATGGAAAACAATGAAATACAGAACTTGCTCCATTTATGAGGAAGTTGAATATGTCACCTGAATTATTGGGTTTTCCTTGTGAACTGAATTTTCAATCTGCAGTGTAGCAGATATGTTTCCCAATACTGCTCTAATATTTGTGAACATGACATTGAGACAGAGCAGTGACTTCTTACAGTTTTTCTACTGGATATTGATCAGGCCTCAGGATTCCAACTTCATTAACTTCATACACCTTCTTCGTGTACGATGACATTATTTTGTCACCCTTTTGCATACATCCATCAAACAGTGCAATGCTGGCTATGACTCCTCTGTAGTGGTCATAAGTGGAATCAAATACCAAAGCTCGCAATGGGTCTGAAAGATTTGCACATGGCCTGAAACAAAAATACAATGCAATTCTTTAACTCATTTTACTTCAACTATCAAAATCATAAATAATGTAACCAAAATAAAACTGAAATAATAATCTATAATAATTTGATATTTCTAACTAAAATTTGAAGCTAGTAGTCAGCTATCAGCTATTAGTAGTCAGATATTGCAAAACCACAACATTTGCCTAAGTCTTTAAATGGCAGCTAGGATTCTCCCGTCCTTTGACTGTTTAGAATATCAGCACTTCACTGCATTTGACAGTGCTGGAGTGAATGTCTTATTTCCATCATGTTACGAGGTATGCCTTGATGAAGGATTTGTTGTCATGTTTTGTTTTTGAAAGCAAGCATTATAAACTTGTCTGCTCGGAGCCCAAAAATGTAGCTGGCTTTGTTGCTTTTTAAAGCAGGCAAAAGAAGCATGAGTGGGTGGGATCCAGCTCCCACAAAACCAGGATTTAGTTTAACTTTCAGTAGTCAAAGGGGTCGTGAAGCTGGGTGTGGAAGCTGTTATTCTTCTCTCTGTTATAGCTAAAACCTTGGGTTCTCTTCCTGCTGTTACAGTTGCATGTGAGACAATCTATCTTACTGAATTTGCCATTGCCAAGGGTACATTTATGAGATATTATTATTTGGAATAGTTGCTGTTTAGTAATTAAATGATCCATAATTCTGTTAAGTTTTCCAATACAGTTTAAAGTCAGTTCAATTGTTCTTTCTTTTGGTGTATTTTAATCACAGTGTAAGAATAAAGAATATTTTGCTTCAAGCCTGGTCGTCTTGACCAATTGAATTGCATCCGGAACACAATGCTTAACATTTGCCTTTAAAAAGAAGATAAAGTTGAGGTGTAGGCTATCTTCTTATTATATTTTGAGAAGATTTGGTCTGCTCCATTACAATCAATTACTTTGTAGGATTATTAGAAAGCAATTTTGGGACACTGTGCAAAAGATTGCATTAATACTACAAATACCAAATTTACAGTATCACTGAAATATTATCTGCTTCTCATTCCTGCTCAGTTACCTCTGGAAGCACGTAAGAATCTACTCTTGGCTCCTCTAATTGTATCTCTCATTGACGTAATCCAAAAATCACAAAGTCAGTTTCCACATGTATGCTGATGACACCAATTTTTTCTCAGCTTCCTCTCCCAATCTCTGCACTAAGTCTAAATCATCAGATTGCTTGACATGATGTCAATGGAATTGACATCTAATCCAAATAATTGTGGGAAAACTGAAGTCATTGTCTTTGGTTCCTGCTGAAAATCTTTTCGTTCTCTTGCCTGACACCATTCTTCTCTCTAGCAGCTGTCTGAGTCTGAATCAGGTTGTTTGCAACCTCAATGCAATATTCAATCCTGGGATGAACATCGATCACACCTCGTCACTTGTCACTAAGTCCATTTTTTCTGAAGAAGGGTCCCGACCTGAAACGTGAGCTTTCCTGCTCCTCTGATGCTGTCTGGCATGCTGTGTTCCTCCAGCTCCACACTGTGTTATCTCTTTTCCCATGTCTATCACATAACCTGACTCAGTATACATCAGCTGTTGCAACCCTCATTCATGTTACCTCCATAATTGCACACATGAACTTGTGGCCAAATTTCCACATTCTGCTCTCCTTAAATTTGACATCATCCAAAATTGTGCTACCAGTCCTAACCTCTTACCAAATCCTGATTCGCTTGTTACCCCTGTGCTCAGTGACCTCTAAATGTTGCTGGTTAAAATATGCTTTGTTTTAATTCACCATCCCCCTTTAAAACTTACCTATTTGACCAAACTTATGGACATCTGCACTGGTCTCTCCTTACACAGCACAGTGTCATAATTTTATTATGTTTCTCAGTAGAACCTTGGGATGTTTCAGTATGTTAATGCTGTTAACTGATGTGGTAGACGGGCTGCTAATCAAGCAGGTTGCTTTTACTTAGATGATATCGAACTTCTTGGATGTTGTTGAAGTCACACTCATCAAGGCAAGTGAATGGTATTGCAATAAGCTCTTACTTGTGCTCTGCAGATGGTGAAAGACTTCAGGGACTCAGAAGGCGAGTCAATTATTACACAATTGCCAGCCTCTGACCTGCTCTCGTAGCAACTGTACTTATTTGGCTATCCCTGTTAACTGTCTGGTCAATGGTACCCCTCAAGATATTGATTGTTGGGGCTTTAACTGTAACCGTGCTATTGAATATGAAGGAAAGGTGGTGAGATCGTAATTTTACTTAGCTGAATGCTTGTTCAATCACCAAAGTTTGTGAGTTGCATTTTTTGGTAGCAATCATAGAAGCAAAATCAACTTTGAATTTGTTGGTAACACTCATAAGGAGCCATTTTGGAAACAATTCTGCTGCATCTCATTTTCACTTTAAACCATGAGTAGCAGAAAAGTTCTCAGAAACCTAATGATTCACATCAATGATACTTACGGAGGAATTTTTTTAACAACCTTTTCCAAAACTTTATCTACATTTGTCCCAAGTTTGGCTGAAATCTATAGTAAAAGTACAGGTAGAAAAAAAAGCATTTAGTGTAAATTCAAAGGTATATGCTCCACGATACAACAAATAATCACCTCTGCTCTAAATACATTTAACTGTAACTAGGTGTAAAATAACCTTAGAGATAGTAGGAACTGCAGATGTTGGAGAATCTGAGATGACAAGGTGTAGAGCTGGATGAACACAGCAGGCCAAGAAGGTGAAGAAGGGTCTAGGCCCGAAATGTCCGCCTTCCTGCTCCTCTGATGCTGCTTGGCCTGCTGTGTTCATCCAGCTCTACACCTTGTTATCTCTATGTAAAATAACCTTAGTTTTATTTAATAGTTTTCTTAAAAACTGGATCAAGGCAAAGTTCTTTAAGCAAGCAAATCCTGATTCCTCAATACTTTATGTTAAACTCTTCATTGGCATTGTCTACACGTCACAGAAGTATTAAATTACAGCGTTATTAGAAAGGAGTTTCAGAATACTATGCAAAAAATTGCATTAATAGTACAAATTCCAAATTTACAGTAGTCATTAAAAACTAACAATTAACCACTGCAACTAGCACTGTAGGTATTATTTGCAGTAAATCATAGGAAATAGTCACTGGTCAACTTGACAAGAGAAGAAGTTTCATACCAGAATGCACTCCTCTTTAGGAATATCAAAGACTTTTTCAATCTGTTTTGCAACTCTGTCAGGTTCAGCATGCTTGAGATCAATCTACAGAAATGAATAGATTCAAATGTATTTTATCAAACGGAATGATCTGTACACAATTGCCTGTCACAGTTTTGGCTTTAAAATTCTCAACTGTGTTTTTGAATTCCTCCGCAAATTTGTCTCTCCCCACTGTATCCACAAGCCCATAATCCTCCAATACATCTGGGCTCATCTAATTCTACTATTTGAGAAATCCCAATCTTAACTGCTCCAGTACTGGATGGGGATCTAAGCTGTGACCTCCAGCACATCTCTCTGCCTCCTGACTTTAAGTTTCATTTTTAAGACACTATTTCAAACCTATCCTTGACCAAGATTTTGATATCTATCCTAGTATCACTCATGTAACTTGGTGTTTGTTTTACATAGCTCCAGTGAAGTGTCCGAGGATGTGTTATTATGTTAAATATGCTACATAAATAAGTTGCTCACTTGTTCCTTTTTTTGAACTGAGACTGAAAAAAAAGACCATTGTTCCATTGCATTTCTCTTAAACTACTGAAATGCTCCCTCTTAAAAGTACCAAAGTGCATTTAACTTAAACATAAGATATAGTAACACAGCCAGAAATATATAAACCACTGTGCTAGTTACCTTGTTTATCACTGGGATTATCTTTAGCTGCGATTCAAATGCAAGAAAGAAGTTTGCCACAGTCTGTGCTTGAATTCCCTGAGGAAAAAAACCCCAGAAACTTTAGTGAACTATGCACTCCATAATCATCATAAAACAACTGACAGTCCACATATGGACCAAACAAGTAGTAATTTCACAAAATCAAAGGTTCTAAATACTCATTCATGTATCACTTTCTAATCAGTACTGAAAAAGAAAGCTAAACCAAATATTTCACGTTGGTCTAAAATGCTGGGGCAACAGATTTCTAACGTGAATATAATAATGCTCGACAAAACCAGACAAGGTGCTGAAGTGTGACTTGACCAATTTACCTCATTGGCATCCACTATCAGCAGTACACCCTGACAAGCAGACAATGATCGAGAAACTTCATAGCTGAAATCCACATGACCCTGGATAGAAACAGAGTTGAAATGTTTCTGTACGTATAAAGACATAGTATGCAAGAAATGTAATAATTTAGGAACCAACACCAAAATAAAGTACACTTCTACTTACAGTAAGCACTACCAAGTATTTAACAGTATATGTATATTTAATATGATATGACACATAGGTGACAAAATACAAGGAGCCATCAAAGGCAACTCAATTTAGGGTGGCACAGTGGCAAGCACTGCTGACTCACAGCACCAAGGACTTGGGTTCGATTCCAGTCCTGGGTGACTGTGTGGAGTTTATACATTGTCGCAGTGTCTGTGTGGGGTCTGTGTGGATTTCTGTTGGGTGCTTCGTTTTTTTCCCCACAGTCCAAAGATGTGCAGTTTAGGTGGATTGGCCATACTAAATTGCCCCGTAGTGTCTAGGGACATGTAGACGAGGTGGATTAGCCATGGGAAATGCAGGATGAAATGGATAGGGTGGGATGCTCTTTGGAGGATCAGTACAGAGTAGATGGGCCGAATGGCCTCTCTCTGCACTGTCAGGATTCTATGATTCTAAGTACTTTATTCTGAACTGGAATTTAGTGGTGGAATATTGTTGGCTTGAAGTTACTTTCAGTTACAAGTTCCTGGGACCATGTATTGACAGGACAGCAGAAACCCTAAGTTAACTAGGAATTTCTGGAAAAATGGCCATCATGACCACAAAAATTGCTCCAGATGGACTAGCTTGAGGTTAATTAATGAGCTTGTTGACCTCAAAACAAAAAATTGATAAGATTAAAGGGAACTATTCTGTACTTACTGGTGTATCAATGAGGTTTAAGAGATAGGTCTTTCCTTCATGGTGATAAAACAGACTTGCTGTCTGTGCCTTGACAGTGATACCTCGTTCACGTTCCACTTGCAATTTATCCAGTACTTGCTTGTTGTGATCAGTCTTGACTATTGCCCCTGAAAATGCATTACTTAAAATGTTTAAGACCTTCAAATGTATGTGAAATGCTCTACACATTTTAATGACGTACTAAACATTACAGCGCAAACATTTAAACAACATAACCAGCCTGCCTAGTGATGTTAATTACTATCAATTTGATCTGGAATAAAAAAATACAGAAACTCAGCAGGTCTGACAGTACCTGTGGACAGAGAAACAAGAGTTGATGCTTTGAGTCTTCTTTGAAATGCCTTTATTTGATCAAGGAAGGTGTTTGTTTCCTTCTAATGTTTGGTGCTCTAATTTTAAACTTATCCAATTATTTTATATGCGTCAACCTAAGGATAGTTACTTTCTGTACAGAATTTGCTTCTCCAGTGAAATCAGCAATGGTAAGGCAGTTTAGTATCACTGTTCTTCACCTACAAGATATAATTGTAACCTGTTGCTACATATCAGGAAACAACACATTGAAGTAAGATAATAAGGGCGCTCTTGTGGCACAGTGGTAGTGTCCCTATCCTTGGACCGACAAGCTCGGGTTCAAGTGCCACCTGCTCCAAAGGTGTGCAATAACATTTCTGAATAAGTTAATTTAAAAAAAGTTCATTAAAAAAATTAAAGTAAAACAGTGTAAAATGCATAATTCAGATCAAAGTTGAATCCCTTTCAAAAGCATTTATAAAACAAATTCCAAAATTTAAATTGTAAAAATAGAGACTTAGAACATAGGAACAGTAGTAGGCCATTTAGCCCTTCAAGGTTGCTATTCCATTTAGTACGATCATGGCTGATAATCCAATTTACTGGATATACTCATGTAAAAGACAAATTTTTTAGACTTTTTTTAAAAAGGTTAAATTTATGGGGGTCGACTATTACATGGATACTACTTTTGTGGGAGTGAAATTCACGCTACAATCTAAAATACTGTATCATTAGCAGAAGCCCAACTGATCTCTAAACAAATAAAGAAAGAAAAACCCACAATGAATTACAGAATTATTCTCCCTGTAAATTAAAACCTGATTATTCTTTCACAAAGTAATCCTGAATCTTTTCCATTTGCTCCTGTGTCCAAAAGCTCTCTGTCACACTCAGTGAAACAGTAAGTCAGTGGATCCAAGCTCTCACAATTACCAGGTTCATTCTTTTGAAATTCTGACAAAGAAATGAAACCCAATGAAAAGAAATCTGCTGTTAAAATACTACAGTAACCTGGAGTCAAAAACAAATTCCTACGAATCCTGGGAATCTCTATGGCTGCACTTTATCTCCACCTGCAGGTCACTTACATCTTACTGTTTCCGAAATTAAAACGCCGAATCCAATTTTCATCCGTAACATTGGAGTAAAGGTACACTTCAGGAAGGTTCTTTGACAGATGAGAATGAACATCATCCAGCACTTGCCTTAAAATCCAAATTATCTGTTAAGAACTAGGGTCGACTTTTACACAAGATATATGGAACATTCCAGATTTTTTGGCCAAAAATAGGGGGTCGACTTTGAGATGAGATCAACTTTTACTCGAGTATATATGGTAGGCCCCATTTTCTCCCAATATCCTTCAGTCGCTTTAGCCACAGGAATTATATCTAACTCCTTGAAAACATTCATTGCTTTTGCCACAATCATTTTCTGCAGCAAAGAATTTCATAAGATCATCACTCTCTGAGTGAAGAAATTTCTCCTTATCTCAGTCCTAAATAGTCCACCCCATATTCTTAACTGTGACCCCTGATTCTACTACTCAGTCATCAGGAACATCCTTCCTGCATTTACCCTGTCTAATCCTGTTATAAGTTTCTACAAGATACCCCCGTCAGTCTTCTAAACTCCACTGAATATAGTCCATTCTCTCTTCAAATGTCAGTTCCACCATCTCAGGAATCAGTCTGGTAAACCTTCATTGCAATCCCTCCATTGCCAGAACCTCCTTCCTCAGATAAGGAGACTAAGCCAGCACATAGTTTCACCAAAGCCCTGTACAACTGCGCAAGAAATCCCTCCTCCTGTACTCAAATCTTTTCACTATGAAGACCAACATACTACTTGCCTTTTTCATTGCCTGCTGCACCTGTACGCTGACTTTCAGCGATAGGTGTACGAGACCCAGTTCGCGCTGCACTCCCCTCTTTCCAATGTACTTCCATTCAAATAATATTCTGCTTTCCTGATTTTGCAACCAAAGTGGATAACCTCACAGTTATACGCATCATACTTCATCTGCCATGCATTTGCCCATTTACTCAACTTGTTCAAATCGCAGTGAAACATCTTTACATCCTCCTCACAGTTCACCCTCCCACCCAGCTTTGTGCCATCTGCAAACTTGGGAGATAGTACATTTACAGATAGTAGGAACTGCAGATGCTGGAGAATCTGAGATAACAAGGTGTAGAGCTGGATGAACACAGCAGGCCGAGCAGCATCAGAGGAGCAGGAAGGCTGACGTTTCGGATCCAGACCCTTCTTCTGAAGAAGGGTCGAGGCCCAAAACGTCAG
>NW_025969250.1:14001-16240 GCF_021869965.1 Rhincodon typus
CTGACGTTTTGGGCCTCGACCCTTCTTCAGAAGAAGGGTCTGGATCCGAAACGTCAGCCTTCCTGCTCCTCTGATGCTGCTCGGCCTGCTGTGTTCATCCAGCTCTACACCTTGTTATCTCAGATATTACATTTAGTTGCCTCATCTAATTCATTAACATATATTGAGAGTAGCTGGGGTTTACTGATTCCTACAGTACCCCACTGATCACTATCTGCTACTGGGATTAAGACCCATTGATTCCTTTTGTTTGTTTCCTGTTTGCCAAATAGTTCTCCACCCACATCAGGTACACCACCACCGTTCCTCGTGCTTTCACATAACATTTAGCATTGTTATGCAAAATACAACATACCTGTTATTTCCAATAGTCTATCTGCTAGTGTACTTTTCCCATGGTCTACATGTGCTATGATGCTGAAATTTCTAATATTTTCTACAGGGAATTTGGTCAGATCATAGTTGTCCTGCAAAAGAATAATAATTGTGGTTATACATTAAAGAGAAAAGGAGAAAAAAAAATCTAAAAAGACATAGCCAATCTTTCCTACAAGTCAGTTGGCTCCTGGCTTTAAATAGAAAAAGAATTCTATATTTAACGATGTTACTGCTACCAGAAAAAAACAAGATATTACCTTGATGGATCTTTTCAAATTTTGTGATAAGGTTTATGAAACTACATGAAAAAATGAAAATTCTGGACAAAAAATGGCTCTTCAGTTTGAAAAGGGAGAAAACAGGCAAGCAGACCCAGATGAAGATCTGTAAGTTCTGAAAACTTATTAGAAGTATTATTTTTCTTCAGTGGTGCATTTACTGCCCATTTTCACTTCATAAGGTAAACTAATTAATTTTATGTTAGAAATCCTAATATTCCAATCTTATAATTTAATTTTATCGGTGCAATACCGCCAATTTGCTGGTCAGCAGGATAAATAGACTATTCGTTGCATCACCTGATGGAGAAGAGGAATGATTAATTAGGCCACGGTTTTGACATTAGAAGTATGGTGTGGGTGGGAAGACTTTTCATTTTTTTTTAACAATTTAGTGTTTAACAAAGAGGTGTGGGTACGTAATCAACAGATATTACCGAAACGTCAAAGAATCGGCGGCTGGAAGCAACATTTTTTGTTCGACATGAAATGCAACGTTTTACATGAAGATGAAGAGCCAGGTGAAGGTCTCTGAGGCTGCAGTTTAACTTGTTGTAAAGGGGCTGTGTGGGTGGATGCAGCTCATGGGAATGGGTGACTGTGTAAAGCTCTCAATACAATCAGCAGTTTTAAAACACGGAGAGAGGTATAGGACAGGGAGCAGGGAGACGTAGCTGGCTGTGTTTTGCTTGTTTTGTTTTTGAAGCCGGTTCCTGACTGAGCGGCTGCACATCCCCCTCCACCATCACCTTCTCCCGCCGCCAACAGACCCCTCTCCCGGATGGTTCTTCTTCTCTTCTCCGACCCGATGAAGGCTCTTTCGGCCCGCTGTGTTGCTGCTGCTGCCATCGCAGCCGCCCGCACTGGACCCTCAACAGCCGACACACACACAACGGCCACAAGCGGCCGGGGCCGACCAACATGGCGGCCGCTGAGGGAGGGGCGGGGCCACAGCACGTGTAACCACGTGATCTACGGCCCTTCGCTGCGGGATTACTGAGCACGCGCGTTCCTTCGCAAACACACCGCCGCCAGGCGGCAGCAACATGGCGGTCCCAATAAGCGTCGTTGCGGCGGCACCTGGGACCACGTGATCCACGGCCCGGCGCTGCTGTACTACTGAGCATGCGCGGTCTTTCACGCACACCGCCACCAGGTGGCAGCAGCAACAAGCTCAGTGAGGAAGGATCACTGGATCCGAAACCCATCCTCTGTTCTCTCTCCACAGATGCTGCTAGACTTGGTGAGTCTTAACAGCAGTTTCTGTCTCTGTCTCTGATTTACAGCATCCGCTTTCCTTTCTTTGTTTACCAGGTGGCAGCAGTGGACATATGCGCAGACGGTCGAGGGGCTCTGCAACCTTTTAACCTACAGGGCTGAAGATGTACAAGTTGAGATCCTGATCAGCAATGAGTGAGATACATTGCAGAATCAAACAGAAACATCTATGCACATGTAGAGATAGTAGGAACTGCCGATGCTGGAGAATCTGAGATAACAAGGTGTAGAGCTGGATGAACACAGCAGGCCAAGCAGCATCAGAGGAGCAGGAAGGCTGACGTTTCGGGTCTGGATCCTTCAGA
>NW_025969251.1:0-16240 GCF_021869965.1 Rhincodon typus
TGATGCTGCTTGGCCTGCTGTGTTCATCCAGCCCTGCACCTTGTTGTCTCGGATTCTCCAGCATCTGCAGTTCCTACTATCTCTGACACCATTTAAGAGTCTCTCTTGCAGCCGTGCTGAGGGTCTTCTTGCTAGAGGCAAGTCGACCCTCCTTGGCCTGAACTTCCAAAGGTTGGCGGTGATCAGGCAGGGCGAAGGCAGAGGCCCTGCCTTCACTGCAGTGTCCTAAGAGAAAACTGCAGGAGGGCCTGTATGTGTGGCTCCTTTCCTGGCTGAGTGCCTCCTGGCACTGCCCTGTCTCCTTTTGAGGTCAGGGCACCAGGACTGGGGGTGGTAAAGAGTTCCCATCTCACTCTTGCCCTGCCTGAGGGCCTGAGGACCAATTCGTGAGGTGATGGAGTGCAGGTGCACAGAGCTCTCAAGCACCCCCTCAGGGTGTTTGAACCATCTGTCCATGACAGCCATCAACCTGTCCTTGGAGGCAGCCAGATGGTCACAGGACGACCTTGCTTCAGCTTCCCAGCAATGAGGGCCAATCTGTCCCATGTGCCTGTCTGCTGCTCCTCCCTCTACTTTTCTATGAAGTCTTTCATGGCTGAAACCACAGGTTGAAACCGTGGGCAGAGCAGATGCCTGGTCTTTGGCAGTTTTGAGAGCCAGTGGACTGGAACATTTTTCCTTTAGCCATGAGCTGGACAATTAGCCTCTGAACAAATTACCGGAGCCAGTGGAGGTAGCTTTACTGATGCTTCTTCCAGGGAGTCATCATGGGTAGTCGACAACGTGCCCTCTGGGTCATGCAGCTGGTTCTCTGGTGTGTTGGTGCAGCTGTAACACAGAAAAAGCAGGAGGTAAAGCAACCAATGGTTGGAAGTGAACTTCTTTGCAGAGCACTCAAACCCTGGTCAATTTCAGTGTTGGTGCTGGGACCACTGTTGTCTGTCATTTATATAAATGATCTGGATGAGAATTTAGGATGGATGGTTAGCAAGTTTGACATCAAAATTGCTGGTGTAGGGACAGTGAAGAAGGTTATCTAAGATTACAAAGGGATCTTGACCAATTGGGTCAATGGGCTGAGGAATCACATTGTATGAAGCTGTGGGAAGGTGGGGGACATGGATGAAGGAGTGAGGGTAGGTGTTGCATGCCCCAGAAGGGGTATTAATGCATGGACCTTGATGGGAGTTGGGTGCATTGGCAGCGATGGAGTGAGTATGAGGTGGCCAGAGTATAACACTTGTCCTGGTGGAGTGCAGAAGATAATAGAACTTCCTTGCACAGTGCAGCCCAGATGGTACTGAGCTGGGTAGCAATCTTTGTCCAAGCTAACGTTGTTTGGTGGCGTGACCTCCTCTGATAGTCCTCTGGGAAGAGAACATCTCTTCACTGCACACCCTTTCCACCAGACTTCCAGGTTCTTCTCTGAGAAGCATGGTGTCAGTCTCCCCCTCTCTGTTATCTCTCTGTACTGCTTCCTTGACCAGGCAGATCAGCTGCCAAATGCCAGCGCTCGTCCAGGTGAACATGTGTTCAAAGATGGCAAGGACACAAGGGATGCTGGCCTCGGAGGTGGACATCCACTCACCAACTTCTGCAGATGCACCATTGAACGCATACAGTCCAGATGCACAACAACCTGGTATGGCAACTGCTCTGCCCAGGACTGTAAGAAACTACAAAAGGTGGTGTACACAGCCCAGACCATCATGGAAGCCAACCTTCCATCCGTAGACAAAAACAGAAGTTGCTGAAAGAGCTCAGCAGGTCTGGCAGCATCTATGAAGAAAAAGTCCGAGTTAATGTTTTGGATCTGGTGACCCTTGCTCAGAACTGAGGAAGGGTCACCAGACCCGAAATGTTAACTGACTTTTTCTTCACAGATGCTGCCAGACCTGCTGAGCTTTCCCAGCAACTTCTATTTTAGTTCCTGATTTACAGCATTCGCAGTTCTTTTGGCTTCCAACCATGGACTCTATTTACATGGCTCGCTGCTGTGGAAAGGTGGCCAACATCATCAAAGAGCCATCACACCCTGATAATGACCTCCTACAACACCTTCCATCAGGCAGAAGGTACAGAAGTCTGAACACACGCACAAGCAGGTTCAGGAACAACTTCTTTCCAGCCATTATCAGACTGTTGAATGGACTCTAGCCTCAAATAATGTAACCTGCAATGTAACCTGTATGCCTCTAAGTCTTTTTGATCTGTACGTCCTTTGCTTGCTGTGATCTGCCTGTACCAGTCATAAGCAAAGCTTTTCTCCATGTTCCGGTACACGTGACAATAAAATCAATCAACATCAACATCAATGGCAAGTTCTTACAGGCATGGAACATGGTCAGATACTAAAATCAGTCATGATACATGCTGTAGGGGCTGCAGCGTCAATTGGCGTGGTATATTTTGTAATATTTAGTGAGAAAGCTTGCTTGGTCTTGTGGCGGGAATTGCTCCATGAAACCTGACACGACTTGCACTTAGCCAAAAAACATGATTCAACTCATTGAACTTTATTTTATTTCAATTCAGTATGATTCCTGAAATCTGCCCATCATCGATACTGAGTGAGTTGACCTGGAGGGTATAAGAATAGAATGTGAGGTGCATTTCTTGAATTGGCAATAATGAGGCATAAGGGTGAATGGGTGTGAGCTGTGAGTGCTAAAGGGCCTGATTTTTAATGAAATAACTGGGACAGAATCCCAGAGAAATGAGGAAGGCCTTTTAATCAGCTCACCATGGTACTTGGCAGCCTTTGTTGCCACCTCTGATATGCATCCAGGGAAATGGGCCTGGCTGTATCCTGGGAACTATTACAAGAATTCCCCAGCAGCTAATTGACTGAGACAGATGCATCCTGGGAAATGAAGTTGGTTTTATAGCCTTACAGTGCTGGGCAAAATAGTCAGCCAGGCTTTTGTGAAAGGTGTTCAGATACATTCTTCAAGGAAGATATTGAAAGAAAAAGTACAATAGATGTTCTTCTGAACTAAGTAATTGTTGAATTCTGTAATACCTTGAACACATATTGACCTTTAAAAATTGGGCCCATTGAGTCTGCTTCACCATTTAATGAGATCATGGCTAATTTAAAAATCATCAATTCCACTTTTCTGCCTTTACCCCATAACTCTTGATTCTCTTACTGATTAAAATTCTGTATATCTCAGCCTTGAATATACATAATGACCCAGCCTTGACAGTACTCTGAAGTAAAGTTTTTACTACTCCCTGAGAGAAGAAATGGTAAACCCATTTGTAGTGATTGTAATGAGGTCAGCCAGTAGATCTCATAGAACATGAGTTCCCTGATTGGGCTGTTGACCTGGTCTAATCAGGGAGCCCTGGCTGACAGATACAAACAGGAGTATCAGAGGTTCTGTTCACTCCGGTGGAATTCTTTGAGGACATTACTTGCATGGTGGACAATGGGGAACGTGTGGATGTGGTGAATCTGGATTTCCAGAAGGCATTTGACAAGGTGCCACACCAAAGGCTGCTACATAAGATAAAGTTCCACAGTATTACAGGTAATGTATTGGCATGGATAGAGGATTGGTTGACCAGTAGAAAGCAAAGAGTAGGGGTAAATGGGTGTTTTTCTGGTTGGCGGTCAGTGGCTAGTGGTGTGCCTCAGGGATCAGTGTTGGGACCGCAATTGTTTACAATTTACATAGATGATTTGGAGTTGGGGACTAAGTGTGGTGTGTCAAAATTTGCAGATGACACTAAGGTGAGTGGTAGAGCAAAGTGTGCAGAAGACACTGAAAGTCTGCAGAGGGATATAGATAGTCTAAGTGAGTGGGCAAAGGTCTGGCAGATGGAGTACAATGTTGATAAGTGTGAGGTCATCCATTTTGGTAGGAATAACAGGAAAATGGACTATGTTTTAAATGGTAAAAAATTGCAGCACGCTGCTGTGCAAAGGGACTTGGGTGTCCTTGTGCATGAATCGCTAAAAGTAGGATTGCAGGTGCAGCAGGTGATTAAAAAGGCAAATGGAATTTTGTCTGTCATTGCTAGAGGGATGGAGTTTAAAAACAGGGAGGCTATGCTGCAGCTGTATAGGGTCCTGGTGAGGACACACCTGGAGTACTGTGTGCAGTTTTGGTCTCCTTACTTGAGAAGAGATATACTAGCACTGGAGGGGGTGCAGAGGAGATTCACTCAGTTGATTCCAGAGTTGAGAGGGTTGGATTATGAGGACAGACTGAGTAGACTGGGATTATACTCATTAGAATTCAGAAGAATGAGGGGAGATCTTATAGAAACATATAAGATTATGAAGGGAATAGATAAGGTGGAGGCAGGGAGGTTGTTTCCGCTAGCAGGTGAAACTAGGACTAGAGGGCATCGCCTCAAAATAAAGGGAAGCAGATGTAGGACTGAGGTCAGGAGGAACTTCTTCACCCAAAGGGTTGTGAATCTGTGGAATTCCCTGCCCAGTGAGGCGGTTGAAGCTACCTCGCTGAATGTTTTTAAGGCAAGGCTAGATAAATTTTTGAACAGTAAAGGAATTAAGGGTTATGGTGAGTGGGCGGGTAAGTGGAGCTGAGTCTCAAAAAGATCAGCCATGATCTTATTAAATGGCGGGGCAGGCTCGAGGGGCCAGATGGCCTACTCCTGCTCCTAGTTCTAATGTTCTTATGTTCTTATGAAAGCTGGCTCTGAGGAAGCTGGACCAGTGTCAAGTACTTTGCACATGCAAATAAAGGGTGACTCTGTGACGGGATACCGGCCTCTTATGAAGTTATTTCACCCTTACTCTGAGATTATGTCCTCTGGTCCTAGATTCTCCTACAAGGGGAAATAATCTTTCTGCATCTATTCTATCCAGTCTCCTAAGAATCTTGTATGATTCAATAGGGTCAGATTATGACATACTGAGGTCCATGCTGTGTCAAGTTTAGGGTAGGACAATGAAAATAGAAATATCAAAGCTTTACATTTGTATTTCTACATAGATGAAGGCACAACAGAAAACTTATCACCTAACTAAAACAAATATCTTGCAATAAGCCTCTTGCATTATGAAATGTTTTCAAATGAAACCAAGTTTTCAATTTGTTAATTAGCCTACATGAAAACCTATAATCTACAGAAAGACAAGAGAAAATACACAGATAAGCTATCACTAAATGGCAGCAACCAAACAAATCCCATAAAATTCAAATGTTTTCCTTCAATTTTGGACCTGGCTGACTCTAATCCAGCAACTGTCAATTTTTGATAATTCAAGCTAAATGCTCCTTTCTCCTCTTCTGGTGACCACTTTCAAAAGTTCTCTTCACTTATAATAGGCCCCTTTATAATAGTGAGAAATAAATAAAGGTAGATAAATCCCTGGGACCTGATCAGGTGTATCCCAGAACTTTGTGGGAAGCAAGGGAAGTGATTGCTGGGACCCTTACTGAGATATTTGTATCATGGACAGACATGGGTGAGGTGCCGGAAGACTGGCTAAAGTAGTGCCTTTATTTAAGAAAGGTGGTAAGGAAAAGCCAAGGTACTATAGACTGGTGAGCCTGATGTCAGTGGTGGCTAAGTTGTTGGAGGGGATTCTGAGAGATGGAATTTACACGTATTGGAAAGACAAGGACTGATTAGGGATAGTCAACATGGCTTTGTGCGTGGGAAATTGTGTCTCACTGACTTGGTTGAGTATTTAAAGAAGTGACAAAGAAGGTTGATGAAAGTGAACAGTGGACTTCATGGACTTCAGCAAGATGTTCGACAAGGTTCTGCATTGTAGGCTGGTTAGCAAAGTTAGGTCATATGGGATTCAGAAGAGCTAGCCATTTAGATACAAAATTGGCTAGAAGGACGGAGACAGATGATGGTGGTGGAGGGTTGCTTTTTGGACTGGAGGCCTGTGACCAGCAGTGTGCCACAAGTGTCGGTCCTGGGGCCGCTGCTTTTTATCATTTACATAAATGATTTGGACGTGTGTATAGAAGGAATAGTTAGTAAGTTTGCAGATGACACCAAAATTAGGAGTGTAGTGGCAGAGGAGAAAGTTATCTCAGAGTATAATGGAATCTTGATCAGATGGGCCAATGGACTGAGGAGTGGCAGATGGAGTTTAACTTAGAAAAGTGTGCAGTGTTGCATTTTAATAAGGCAAACCAGGGCAGGACTATACACTAAATAGTAGGAATCTGGGAGTATTGCTGAACGTAGAGACCTTGGGGGTACAGGTGATCTAACATATTTTGCAGAGGTTGCCATGGCAGCGTTGTGTGGTGTTGTGGTCAATGTTACCCTGAAGGCTGGGTAGTCTGCTGTGAACAATGGTCTGTTTAAGGATTGGCGGTTGTTTGAAGGTGAGAAGTGGAGGCGTAGGCATGATCTCGGCAAAATGCTCATCATCATCAATAACATGTTAAAGGCTGCAAAGAACATGGCATAGTCTCTCTGCTCCAGGGAAGTACTGAATGACGAAGAGTACTCTATTGGTCCTATCCTGTGTCTGTCTTCTGAGGATGTCATTGCGGTTTTTCGCTATGGCACATCAGAACTAGCAATTGATGAGTTGAATATCGTATACTGTTTTTATGAGGGCATCTTTCAAAATCTTTAGGTGTCCATCGCATTCCTCCTCATCGGAGTGGATCCTGTGTATGCGCGGGGCTTGTCTGTTGGGGATGGCTTCTTTGATATGTTTAGGGTGGAACCTAGAGAAGTGCAGCATAATGAGGTTATCCGTGGGCTTGCAGTCAAGTGAGGTACTGAGTTGTCCGTCCTTGATGGAGATGCGTGTATCCAAGAATGAGACTAATTCTGAACAGTCATCCATGGTAAGCCTGATGGTGGACTAATGGTGAAGAATCACTGAAATGACTGCATAGCGATATCAACAAGTTTTATCCCACCATCAGACTTACCATGGACTACTGTTCAGAATCGGTCTCATTCTGATCATCGATATGGAAACTGCCATCACATGTGGGAACACCACCCACCATGTACACAGTAAATACTCATGTGACTTGGCCAACATTGTCCATCTCATACGCTGCAGGCAAGGATGCCCCAAGGAAGGGTATATTGGGGAAACCATGCAGATGCTACGACAATGGATGAATGGACACTGCACAGCAATCGCCAAACAGGAATGTTCTCTCCCTGTTGGGAAACACTTCAACAGTTAAAGACATTCAGCCTCAGATCTTTAGGTAAGTGTCCTCCAAGGTGGCCTTCAAGACACACAACAACACAGAATTACCAAGTAGAAACTGATAGCCAAGTCCATATGCATGAAGACAGCTCAACTGTGATCTTGGGTTCGTGCCACGCTACGTGTGACCCCACCACACTATTCTGTATCTGTAAAATCTTCCTTACTGTCCTGTTTTGACACGATCACCTGGATAAATTGTTATGACCTCTGTACCTTAATTGATTTGTACAGTTTTGGATTACTTATGGCTTTGGTTAGACCCTCAGCACGCGACTCTTATACTTATCATGTTATTCCAGTCATTTGGTTTGTCTCTAGCACCACCATATTTTTAATTTTTTGTAATTATCTCTCTGTCTCATTTAATCGGATTATAAGTCATCCCTTCACTTGTTATTCATCCCTTCGCTTGTTATTCATCCCTTCGCTTGTTGTTACTCACACCACCTAACACTTCGGCTGACCTGCAGGGACTTATTATTCAGCACTCTACTCACAGCATTTGTATGGCCTTTTAATCTCTCTGTCCTTGATCTCTGTCTACCCATAAATTCTGTGTTCTGTGTGTTTCTCTCTCGCTTCAACTGATGAAGGGGCTACGCTCTGAAAGCTTGTGATTTCAAATAAACCTGTTGGACTATAACCTGGTGTTATGTGACTTCTGATTTTGTCCATTCCAGTCCAACAGCGGCACCTCCACATCATGATCAAATTTCCAGGCAGTGCATTCCAAACCTTAGCAATTCATTGTGTGAAAAGGTTTTTTTTTTAATTACCCTTTCTTCATTTGCAAGTCACTTTAAATCTATGCCCTTTTGTTCTTGTTTCTTTTACAAGCAGAAACAGTTTCACAGCCTACCAATGATGTTTAAAACTTTAATCAGATCTCTTCTCAGTCCTCTTCTCTCATGCTGGGATGCAGAACAAATAACTATTGTGATGGGGACAACTTGACGTACAAGTGGGGTAGATGATAGAGCATTAAAGGGTAAGGGCTAATGTGGGAAGGGATACCATTGACAGTGAGTAACACCTTGGACAGTGGACTACTATATCTGGCATGTTGACTTTATTTGCCTAAGGCTGAAGGGATAAAGTGTGTAGATAAATAATTAGACAGATGGATGGGAATGTGGGGAAGTCCAAAGCTGATGCATTTACAGGGAGGCCTGCTCCATTTGGGGTTCACCAAGAGCAAATAGCTGAGCCTGAGGCTCACTGTGTGAAGGGCAACAGTTGTTTCCTTCCATCGTGACACAAATAACAAGTGCAGAATGAAGCTGAAAATGGCTGCCACCACATCCAGAGTGGGCAAGGTATGTGATTCATCCTGTATGGGAGGAGGCTTCACTTTCAGGTGATGTGACGTCCTTCAAAGGGCAATAGTGTTGCACAGACATCCAGACAGTACCAGTGAAAGACACCTCTGAGCACTACATGTTGCATATAAACCTTAGGCATTGACCTACTGTGTACACTACAGATCCTGGCCCCTTCGTTCTCCTGACCATATGAGACGGCATCAGTAATCAATCCCAGTAATAGCTGTGATGCACAAACAATGAATTGTGCTCTGGAAAGATACACATCAGTTGCCAAAGTAGCAAGCGCCTTCCAACTTTCCATTGTCTGAACATGGTGTAGATGTTGCTCACTTCACACCTTGTGGAGTGCTAAGGATGGCTAGTCTTGCAGTTCCAGCTAGACAGACATTTGCACACCCAGCTAATGATGAAAAGTAAACATAGATTTACAAATGTGAGAACATCTTTACAATGAAATGTCACTCATACCACCTATGTGCCCTCAGATAGGCTTATGATTTAGATTGGGGAACTAAATTTACTATCTCCAAATTTGCAGATGACAGAAATCTGAGGGAAGTGTGGTGAGGAGGATACAGAAATGGTTCAATGTGATTTGAACAAGCTGAGTGAGTGGGTAAATGCATAGCAAATGAAGTATCATGTGGATAAATGTAAGGTTAGATTTAGATTTAGATTCAGATTTAGATTTTATGGTCATGTGTAGTCAAGTACAGAAGTATAGGAGTACAGTGAAAAATGTATAATGTCACCACACATGGTACCATCTTAGGTACCAAGGTATCTAGGTATAAAAAAACTTAGGTACAAAGTAGTAAGAGAAACGAGAGTTAAAACGTTAAGCATTACTCCATAGAATAGTAGAAAAATAATGAAACTAGGTAATAGTTATCTTTAAAGTCCTTCATAGTTTAAACTAGGAAAATAAAGGAATAACTTAAAAGTTCAACAGGCTTTGATGAGCACTTTGCTAGCAAAAACAGGAAGAAAGTTTATTATCTGAATGGCGATAGATTAGGTAAGGGGGAGATGCAATGAGACCTGGATATCCTTGTACACCAGTCACTGAAAGTAAGCTTGCGGTTGCAGCAAGCAATGAAGAAGGCAAGTAGTACATTGGCCTTAATAATAAGAGGTTTTGAATACAGGAATAGGATGAATGGCTGCAATTTTACAGGGTCTTGGTGAGACCACACCTGGAGTATTGTGTGTAGTTTTGGTCTCCTTATCTGAGGAAGGATGTTCTGGGTATGGAGGAAGTTCAACAAAAGTTTATCAGACTGATCATATTTATTGGCATTTAGAAGAATGACGGGGATTTCATAAAAATGCATAAAATTCTGCTAGGACTAAACAGGATAAACACAAGAAGGATGTTCCCAATGACCAGGGAGACCAGAATCACAGGTCACAGTTTCAGAATATGAGGTAAGCCATTGATGATTGAGATGGAGAGAAAATCTTTTCACACAGAATATGTCAGATCGTTCTGAGCTGGTGCCTGGGTTTGTCAAGCTCCAAGTAGAATGTCCTGTCTAACTATCCTATGTGTATAATTATGTTCAAAAAAAAAGCCTGCTACTGTTCCCTCACATGATATCTCACATTACTACAGTAATTAGAAGTCACAGTTAAGATCATCACCAAAAAAAAGCTGGGTGTAGTTAAAGGAAATTGTTTTAGAACAAATGGTTAAAAGGAAATGAAAACATCTACCTGAAGCATTTGTGGAAGCAAATTTGGTGACAGCTGACACAGGAACAATGTAGTATAAAGTTCTATGATTTTAGCAACTTCTAACTGAGATTCTTTGTCTGCTTGTTTTCTGCCATACTGAAGGGTGACCTTCAGGAAAGAGTTTACATTCATTGCAGCATAGAGGGTAGAATTGATCATGTTCTGGGGACTACAAACAAAGATTAAAACTGGTGAAGCTTTTTCTTCTGAGGTCAAGACATTAGTAACCATTACTGTTCTTCTACACATCAGAAAACACAAGACCACTGACAACCATTTTATATTTACAGCCAAGACTTAAAATCTATCAATCATTTAGTACTAGCTTGAGGTTTTACTCCAACTAATACCTGATTCACAGTATACGCCACCATCCTGAGAGAACAGATCTGAGTTCAGTCCACAATTTACCTTTCTGGACAATACCTTATCAACAAATACATTTCTGAATAAAGAAATGTTTCTTCCTGTCTGAAGAAGCTCATATGCACTAAAAGTTAAATATCATGCTAAAATTGATACGAGATAGTAGTCCAATCTTTTCTACCTTAAAAATTCCATAGAAGTCAAATAAAATACTTTGAAAGCTTCCAACTCTCCAGCCTCTGCTGCATTATAAATAGCAAATGGTTGATAAGATGCCAACCAATGATTAAGTTGTTGGTATATGCTAATTTCTCTGCAATAGAAGCTTTGGTGATCACACATCAGGTGAGATGGGCTGGGCAGGTGAAGCAAATGTTCTATTGAGAGTTGTTCAAGTGTCATGAGCATACTTCAGAAATGTGGATTCCGAGGAGTAACTTCTTAGAAATCTAGAAACTTTTCTTTTCGTTTATTCTTGGGATGTGGGTATAAGCATTTATTGCTTGTCCCCAAATTGTCCAGAGGGCATTTAAGAGTAATCTACATTGCTGTGGGTCTGGGGTGACATGGAAGCCAGACCAGGTAAGGATGGCAGATTTTCTTCCCTAAAGGGTAATAATGAATCAGATAGGTTTTATGACAATTGATAGTGATTACATGGTTGCATGGATTAGCTTTTCCCTTCCAACATTGGAAAATGAAGAGGTCATTTAGACCCTTATATCTGTTCTCCCATTCAATAAGATCATAGCTGATTGTGACCTAATTCCATATCCCTTCATATCCTTGGTTTACAGAAAACTATTAATCTCAGATATAAAATTAACAATTTACCCATTTACACAATGTATCCTAATTTCAATTCTTTAAAAAAATAGACACAAAAATTTCTGGAAATACTCAGCAGGTCTGTACTAGACCAATGGAAGAGAGAAAAAAAATTAATGCTTCATGTAAATTGTGGCTCTTCTGATTTCATTTCAATTTCTGGCATCTGCAGCATTTTGCTTTTATTAATGTCTGAAGTTTAGCCTCAATAGATTAATTCCATCACCCTATCAGTTTCCCTTAAAATATTGAAAACTTCTATCAAATTACCCCTTGCAGAGAGAATCTCAAAAAGCTTGCCTGCTTTGCAAGGCTGCTGGAACATGTGTAGCTGTTGCTGTGAACTGGACTTTGTTAAATTGCTCTACTGCATATTTGCCAAGTTTTCTTCTCTCCATTGGTGAAATCTGAATAACTTGGGAAGTAAGAAATGAACACTATTAGTGGTGAATTTGATGCCATTGTATGAATTCACCCAGTGGAAAATGCAGAACGGCAGTACTTCAATTTATTGCTGTTAAATAAAGAAAGAAAGAAACTCAAATCCATTAGTCAAAGAAAATTAATAAATATGCTGCCAAGAACTGTTATTCTTGGATACGAGTTATGTTTGTGCAGGTTTTCGTTTGGCAATATTGAATAAAAAGAAACCTACTTGCAAATACTTATAACACTACTCGTGTTTCACTTATTCAGTAATTTGATTTGAATAAAAAAATCACTGAGAGTGACTTTAACTGAACCAATCCTTTGTGAATTTGACAGAATCAATTGTCCTGTGCAGATTTATTTCCACTAACTTCAAAAAAAAATGTATTTTGTCTTAGATTTTGGTCAGGGGCTCAATTTTAATTCTAAATTACAAAAAAAAACCAAAAGAGCTGGGAATCAGAAACACAAACAGAAATTGCTGGAAAAACTCAGCAGGTCTGGCAGCATCTGTGAAAAGAAAGCACAGTTAATGTATTGGTCCAGTGGCCCTTCTTCAGAAGGTTTTCCAGCAATTTAGTTATTGAGTCATAATGTAATACAGTATGGAAACAGGCCTTTCGGCCAAACTTGGTCCATGCTGACCATGGTGTCCATTCAGCTAGTTCCAATTGCCCACATTTGGTCCATATCCCTCTAACCCCTTCCCATTCACATACCTATCCAAATGATTTTTAAATGTTGCTACTGTACCTGCCTCAACCACTTTCTCTGGCAGCCTATTCCATATATACACCACTCACTGCATGAAGATGTTGCCCCTCAGGTCCTTCTTAAATCTTTCCCCTCTTACCTTAAACATGTGCCTTCTCGTTTTCAATTCCTCATCCCTGGGAAAAAGACTATATTCATTCATCCTATCTATGCCCCTCATGATTTTATACACCTCAATAAGGTCACCTCTCAATCTCCTACGTTCCAAAGAATAAAGTCCTATCCTGGCCAACCTCTCCCTATAACTCAGGCCAACTAGTCCTGGCAACATCCTCGTAAATCTTCTTTGTACACTTTCCACTTTAACTATGTTTTTCAGGTAACAGGGTGACCAAAACTGAACACAATACTCCAAGTGCAGCCTCATCAATAACTTGTACAACTGCAACATAACATCCCAACTCCTATACTCAACACCTCAAATAATGAAGGCCAGCATGCCAAATGTCTTCTTCACCACCCTGTCTATCTGGGACACCACTTTCAACGAACTATGTACTCATACCCCTAGGTCCCTCTGTTCCACAACACTCCTCAGGACTTTAGCATTTACTGTGTAAGTCCTGCCTTGGTTTGACTTTCCAAAGTGCAACACCTCACACTTACCCTCTCAACCTTCTCTGCTCCAAAGAAAACAATCTGAGCTTATCCAGCATCTATTTGTAGCTAAGATTCACTATTCTAGGAAACATCCTGGTGAATCTCCCCTACACCCCTTCCAGTACAATCTCATCCTTCCTTTAGTGTGCTCACTAGAACTCCAGCTGTGGCCTAACCAAAGTCCTGCTGAGTTTTGGAAGGACCTCCACAACATTGACCTCAACGCAATCCAAATCTTTGTGTTGCCATACATAACAGGTATCATTTAGATATATAGAATGATTATAACACTGAAGGAGGCCATTCAGCCTACCATGTCTGTGCTATCTACATTAAGACCAATACAGACCCTGTTTTTTTGCCTGTAGCTGTGCAAACTTTTTATCTGTTTAGCTAATTATTGAATTCCAGTTTGCAAGCTAGGATTGAAACTACATTTATCACATTACACCTAATATATTTCACATCCAAACCACTAACTGTACATAAAGGTTTTTCCTCACGTTGCCTTTTGTTCCTTAGCAATCACTTCAAACTGGTGTCCTCAGGTTCTCAACCTTTCCATCAATGGGCACAGTTTCTCCCTTCTTCAGAGTTTCTTCTTCAGAGGAGTCAAAACTCCTCTGAACCTTTTGTTGTCTCAAGAGAATAACCTCAGCTTCTGTAGTCTATCCTTGTGACCAGAATCCCCCATCCTTGGAAAAATATTTTTGTCAACTTTTTTATACCCTGTCCAATGCCTAACCATCCTTCTTAAAGACCAGCATCAGAAAATATGCAGGAATATTTAAATCTACATTAAACATTCAATTTATTGAGCCACACTGACTGGCTTGCTATAATTGCTTGCATCTTTCTATTATTCAGGAAGCCAACCCATGGGTTCTCTTTGTGAATGCCACTCTTAGTGACCTTTGCCTGGATAACATATGCATCTGGCATGGAATGAGGCTCATCTCAGATGCCTTCCATGTTTATTCATTGTATTTGCCAATCCTCAGCCCACTTCCCCATCTGATCAAGATCCCTCTGTAATTTTTGATAACCTTCCTCACGATCAACATAAAATGGGAACAGATGCTGTCAGGGAAGAGCACTATTGAAATGTGGAGATTGTTTAATTGGTTGGTTTGATTGGTTAAGGAATGCATACTGCGTGTGCTCGATATGTTTGTCCCCAGCAGGCAGGGAAGATGCAGTCGAGTCAGGGAGCCTTGGTTCTCAAGAGAGGTCGAATGACTGGTTAAGAGGAAGAAGGATGCTTATATATGGTTCAGGAAACAAGGAACGGAAAAGACTCCAGAAGAATACAAGTTATCCAGGAAGGAGCTGAAGAAAGGGCTTAGGAGAGCTAGAAGGGAGCATGAGAAAACCTTGGCAGATAGGATCAAGGAAAACTCCAACGCTTTTTACACATACGTGAGGAATAAGAGAATGACCAGAGAAGGGGTAGGGCCGATCAAGGATTGTAAAGGGAATTTGTGCAAGGAGCCTAAAGAGATAGGAGAGGTCCTTAATGAATACTTTTCTTCGGTATTCACAACTGACAGGGACCTAGTTGTAGAGGAGGACAGTGTGAAACAGGCTGGTAGGCTAGAGGAGGTCGATGTCAGTAAGGAAGACGTACTAGGAATTTTGAGGAAGTTGAAGATAGATAAGTCCCCCGGGCCTGATGGGATTTATCCAAGGATTCTAGGGGAAGTGAGGGAAGCGATCACAGGGCCATTGGAGATGATCTTTTTGTCCTCACTGTCCACGGGTATAGGGCCGGAAGATTGGAGAGAGGCAAACCTCATTCCTTTGTTCAAAAAAGGGAATAGGGATAACCCCGGAAATTACAGGCCAGTTAGTCTTTCATCAGTGGTGGGCAATTTATTGGAAAGGGCTCTGAGAGATAGGATTTATGATCACTTGGAAAGGCACAGTTTGATTCATGATAGTCAGCATGGATTTGTGAGGGGTAGATCATGCCTGACAAACCTTATTGAATTCTTTGAAGAGGTGACCAAACACGTGGATGAAGGTAGAGCAGTGGATGTGGTATTCGTGGATTTAAGTAAGGCATTTGATAAGATTCCCCATGGTAGGCTCATGCAGAAGGTAAGGAGGCATGGGATAGGGGGAAATGTGGCAGATTGGATTCAGAATTGGCTGACCCTTAGAAGACAAAGGGTGGTAGTGGACGGAAAATATTCAACATGGTGTTCAGTTACGAGTGGTGTACCACAAGGATCTGTTCTGGGTCCTCTTCTATTTGTGATTTTTGTAAGTGATTTGGATGAAGGAGTGGAAGGGTGGATTAGCAAGTTCGCGTACGATACGAAGGTTGGTCGCGTTGTGGACAGTGCGGAGGGCTGTTCAAGGTTACAAAGGGACATTGATAGGATGCAGAGCTGGGCTGAGAAGTGGCAGATGAGTTTAAACCTGAAAAGCGTAAGGTGATTCATTTTGGAAGGACAAGCTTGAAAGCAGAATACAGGGTTAACGGAAAGATTCTTGGCAGTGTGGAGGAGCAGAGGGATGTTGGGGTTCATGTTCACAGTTCCCTGAAAGCTGCCACCCAGGTGGATAGAGTTATTAAGAAGGCGTATGGTGTGTTAGCTTTCATTAATAGAGGGATCGAGTTCAAGAGCCGTGAAGTTATGCTCCAGCTATCCAAAAGCCTGGTTTGGCCGCATCTGGAGTATTGTGTCCAGTTCTGGTTGCCTCATTACAGGAAAGATGTGGAGGCATTGGAAAAGGTGCAGAGGAGATTTACTAGGATGTTGCCTGGAATGGAGGTAAGGTCTTACGAGGAAAGGTTCAGAGAGCTAGGGCTTTTCTCTTTAGAACGTTGAAGGATGAGAGGTGACTTGATAGAGGTGTACAAAATGATCAGAGGTATAGATAGAGTGGACAGCCAGAGACTTTTTCCTAGGGTGGAGGTAGCTATTACGAGGGGGCATAGTTTTAAAGTGAGTGGAGGTAGATACAGGGGAGACGTCAGAGGTAGGTT
>NW_025969252.1:0-16237 GCF_021869965.1 Rhincodon typus
GAATGAGAAGGGGGACCATGCGAGAGAGAGAGGAGGGGGCGTGCGAGAGAGAGAGAAAAGGGGGAGCGTGTGAGAGAGAGAGAAGGGGGAGCGTGTGAGAGAGGGCGAGACAGAAGAGGGTGCGTGTGAGAGGGAGAGAGAAGGCGGAGCATACGAGAGAGAGAGAAAAGGGAGGAGCATGCAACAGAGAACGAGAAGGTGGTGTGTGCCAGAGCGAGAGAGAGAGAGCGAAGGCGGAGCTTGAGAGAGAGCGCGAGGGAGCATGCGAGAGAGAGGGAGAGAGGAGTGTATATGGATAGTGTTGGGCGGGCGTGCAGTGTGGGTAGGGTGTGGCAGGTGTTTGGGGTAGAAGAGGATGTGTGATGTGTGTGTGTGCGTGTGTGTAGGGGCATTGCACACAGGGAAGTGAGAATACATGAAGAAAAAAATTCCTAATTATGACATTAGCAGTTTTATTTAGGCAATTTTTCAAAGATGTCATGTTTCAATACATTATTAAATGGATGAGTTTGTGGATGGATAGGTTAATGGATGAGTGGGCGACTGGACGGGTTATTACGTGAATGATGGAGTGGGTAGAAGTATGAGTGAGTGAAGTTTTTGGTGTGGGGGTGTAGTTAATGTGCAGGGCTGGGTTGAGTTACGCCAGACATTAAGTTAATGTTTCTCGAGTATGAATTCAGGTAAAAAGTATAGATTTAGCCCAACTGTCCATCACTAAAATCAGTGCTGAAAATATTCAGAGTGTCCTTGGCAATACAAATCATCCTTTCAGAAGTTTCAATCTCCTGCTTAATTACAGGAGCAATGTGCATGTCAAGACTTCCACAAGGTCCTGACACACATCACGGATATGATTTCACACTCTGGAACTCAGAAGATTTGAGACAAGAAACCTTCAATATCATACATATGGGAAATATTGACATGGTACAACACCTTATTTAACAATGCTAGTTTCCATGACAAACTTTTTTTGCTGCATAACAATGAAAAGCAAAAAAAATGACATTTTAAATTTGAAAGAAACTTGGTTGCCTATTTGGAATCATGAACCTAATGTCTTACATCAGGGCCTTAAATGGAACTCGTTGTGGTCCAGTTCAAAGTATTCAATATGATACAAATTTGAATAGTTCATATGAAAGCACAGAAAAACTTGCATGAGAAACATAAACTGATGCAACAGCAAAACACAATTAAAGACATTGTTCTGATTTACTGTAAACTAAAAGACATTATTTATTTAATTCTGAAACTTAAGTGTTTGTGTTGAATTCCACAACCTTGACAAAATAGCTACAACAACCCAGAAGTGGAAGTATGATAGCAATAGAATTGGCATCAGTTTGATATTGAATTAAGGTTGCAGAAGAATAGGTACCAGTATGAACTCATACTGAACAACACAGTTAATCACCATCCCTTGCTTTTCCCCTATATCTTACATAGAACATAGAACATAGAACATAGAACATTACAGCGCAGTACAGGCCCTTTGGCCCTCGATGTTGCGCCGACCTGTGAAACCTATCTGAAGCCCATCTAACCTAAACTATTCCATTATCATCCATATGTTTATCCAATGACCATTTAAATGCCCTTAAAGTGGGCGAGTCTACTATTTTTGCAGGCAGGGCATTCCACGCCCTTACTACTCTCTGAGTAAAGAACCTACCTCTGACATCTGTCTTATATCTATCACCCCTCAATTTAAAGCTATGTCCCCTCGTGCTAGCCATCACCATCCGAGGAAAAAGGCTCCCACTGTCCACCCTATCTAATCCTCTGATCATCTTGTATGTCTCTATCAAGTCACCTCTTAACCTTCTTCTCTCTAACGAAAACAGCCTCAAAACCCTCAGCCTTTCCTCATAAGACCTTCCCTCCATACCAGGCAACATCCTGGTAAATCTCCTCTGCACCCTTTCCAATGCTTCCACATCCTTCCTATAATGCGGTGACCAGAACTGTACGCAATACTCCAAGTGCGGCCGCACCAGAGTTTTGTACAGCTGCAACATGACCTCATGGCTCCGAAACTCAATCCCTCTACCAATAAAACCTAACGTACTGTACGCCTTCTTAACAACGCTATCAACCTGGGTGGCAACTTTCAGTGATCTATGCACATGGACACCGAGATCTTTCTGCTCACCCACACTACCAAGAATCTTACCATTAGCCCAGTACTCTGTATTCCTGTTACTCCTTCCAAAGTGAATCAACTCACACTTTTCCGCATTAAACTCCGTTTGCCACCTCTCAGCCCAGCTCTGCAGCTTATCTATGTCCCTCTGTAACCTACAACATCCTTCTGCACTATCCACAACTCCACCGACTTTGGTGTCATCCGCAAATTTACTAACCCATCCTTCTATGCCCTCATCCAGGTCATTTATAAAAATGACAAACAGCAGTGGCCCCAAAACAGATCCTTGAGGTACACCACTAGTAACATATTTTTTCCTTTAAGTACTTACCAAATTCTCTTTTGAAAGCAACTGTTTAACTTATTTCCACCACCCTCTCAGGCAGCACATTTCAAATTCTGGCAATAATCGCATAAAAAATGATTTTCTTTCCGTCATGTCTGGTTCCTTTACCAATCACACTAAATCCATGCCCTCCAGTTATCAAATCTTTAGTCACTGAAAACGATTTATCTTCTTATTTTACCTTTCATGATTTTAAACACATCTACCGAATCTTGTCTCAACTTGCTCTGCACCAAGAACAATCACCTCAAACCTCTGCAGTTCTTTTACTTAACTGTAATTCCTCACCTCTGGGCTTCTTCTTAGAAGGTGCTCATTTCTTTGTTAAATTTTGGTGACCAAAGTTTGACAAAATTTTCCAACTCAGGCTGAATTTGTGTTTTCTGTACATTTAAAATGCTTCCTGTTTTGTAGTTTATAAATCCAAAAAATTCATATATTTTATTAACTGCTTTGTTAACCAGTTCTACCACCATCAAACACAAGTGTACAAACACCTCCCAGCGTCTCTTTTCTTGTATTCCTTGAAAATTGTTCTACTTAGCTTGTATTTCCTCATTTTTCCTATCAGAATGCATCATCTCACTTTTCTACAATAAATTTAAGTTACTACATATCCACACATTTCACTATGTTGTCTTGGAATCAATCACTGTCTTCTTTACTGTTTACTATACTTCCAAATTTAGTGTCATCCTGTGTGCAAATTTTGAATTGGTGCCTCTTAGCCACAAGCCATTAATGTATATTAGAACCTGCTGTGGCCCTAGTAATGGCATTGCACCCACTATCCATCTTCCTCTAGTCCAAAACAAAGCCATTTACCAGAAATATTTTGAATTCCTCAGTCAACTTTGGATTCCATAGGCTTCTTCTTCCCTAACAGTTTTTAAATGATATTTATCAAACATCTTCCGAAAGATCATCTTCTTGCACAATCCTCATCCATCTTTTCTACTATCAAAAAACTCAATCAAATTAATTAAACATGATTTTTACTAATCAAATCCACATTGAAAACAAAAAATGCTGGAAATCACAGCAGGTCAAGCAGCATCAGCAGAGAAAGAGCAAGCTAACGTTCAAGTCTAGATGACTCTTCACAGCCCTGATGGAGGGATCTAGACTCGAAACATTAATTGCTCTCTCTCCATGAATGCTGCTTGACCCACTGTGATTTCCAGCATTTTTTGTTTTCAGTACAGATTCCAGCATCTGCAGTACTTTGCTCCTCAACAAATCCTTAGTTGTTCTCCATTTTAAGTCTATACTTGTTCAAGTGGCTGTTAAGTTTCGCCGGACTACTCTCCAAAAGCTTGTAATGCCATCAACATTAAATCAGGCTAGCCTGTAAGTGCCAGGTTTATCATTCTTTCCTTTTTTGAGCGAAGATGTAACATTTGCTGTTCTCCAGTCCTCTGGCATCATTGAAGGAAGTATGGAAGATTGCAGCCAGCACCTCCGCAATTTCTGCCCTTATTTTTTTCAGCTATCTAGGTACATCTCATCTAGACCAGGTAACCAAATCCAGCCTTTCAAATACATCTTCAATTTTATCCCATCCAATATTCTGACAATATCCTCATTTACTATAGTTTTAGCAAAGACATACGACCTGGATTCGTTCAGAGATCAACTTTGTAGAAAGTGGCAGACTTTTAGATTCAACCAAACATCTCAATGCTAAAAGAAAAAACAAATCACCTCTCTAACCACTGATTCTGAGCATCCTTCCTACTACAGACCAACTGAAAATAAAAGCTACTCTAATAATGCCTGCCCATGACAGGTAGTTCTACAATCCAGGATTAAAACTGTACAGATTCAAGTTTTGAAATATAATGGATACTCACCAGCTTTGAAACTAAGCTCATCATGCTCTTGCCCTTCATAATCATACAATGCTCGCACTCTGACTTCTGAGCCTGAATGGTCTTCTTCAAAAGGATTGTCACCATTTGTTTCATTGCAGTTGAAGGGATTGTTTGTTTCATCATCTGACCATTCTGTGGTGTAAGTCTGGCTCTTCACATAGCTGCTAACACTGAATTCCAAAGTATAAAAAGTTACTACTGTTGTAATTAAATTACTAATCTTCTGAAGACTGTACTTCTCCCAGATCAATCGAAATGGACTTTTAAAAATTAGATCAGTGTCCATACATGCTAATTTTGATCCAGACTAAACGGAGGATGGGGTAACGTAATGGCGCTCCAACATCAGCAATAGACAAGCTGAGAATGATCTCACATTCTAACTCCTGCTATACTCACAGGCAAGGGTGGTCAGACTTTATCATGTGGAAGTGAACACTCAACAGAAACGACTAAGAAAGTAAGGAGGATTACCCTGGCCATTTTTGAGTAGCTGGTTTCACGGCTTGGAGTAGGTTTCCAGACTCCCACATGTGCAAACTGTTAATCACAGGATAGATTTTGAAGGGGGCGCACCACGGGTTGACTAGAATGATATTGGGATATACAGTAACAATTTGTGATGATAGTTGTACAAACCTGGCCTTTTAATGCCTTGAGGTTTGAAGGCTGGGTTGGTGATCTAATTGAGGTCATTAAAATGAGAAAGGGATCGAACAGAATAAATACAGTTTTAGTGTCATTAACATTTGTCTGGTGGAGGGATCCAGAATAAGAAATCACAATCTTAAAGTTAAGATTTAGGTCATTTAGGAGTGAAATCAGTCAGTACTTTTTCCACCCAAAGGCTCATGGAAAACTCACCCCTCCAATAAGCTGTGGATGCTAGGGCAATTTTAGTTTTCAAGCCTGAAATAACTAAGTAATTGTGCTGATGGATGTGGAATGAAGGTGGATAAATTAAAAGTTGAGGTACAAATCGGCTGTGATCTATTACAACAGTGAACAGATTTGAGAGACCAAACAACCTACTCCTAAATCCTACGTATTCATGTGAAGAACAGGACTTCAACAATGTAGTGAGACGGTAACTAACTGAGCTAATGAATAACGATGGGGGTGGGGGAGAAAAAATTAAAATAGGAAAATAAAAACCACATTTTTAAATGCTCTGATTGATTCCAATATCAAGCTAGGTTTTTAAAATGAAAACAAAAAAATCAAGAGAAGCCATTTGTGGTGAAACATGCCCAATAATGAGTATTAAGGCAACATTCTTCCATTCTTCAAATCTAGTGATGAGTACAAAGACAGCAGTAATTCTTGCCCTCTCTTCCCACCAAGCTGACTGAAGTTTCTAAAAGAAAACTGAAAGTTTCAAGTTTTTATTTTCACATTCAGCATGCAAACACACAATGATTATTCAAATTCAAGGAAGTGACAGATTTCACAAGGTTAGAAAAGCTAAAGGAATTAAGATAATTTTGAAAACATTAAATAGTTCAACATTAATAGAGAAAAAAAAACACAAGCAGGTAAGTGTAAAGATAGTAAATCTGTAAGTAAAAATTGTTTTGAGGAAAGAAAGGTATATTTAGAGCTCTTTGGAACATTGAGTCACACTGCACAAATCCATGCATTATTTAGTACATTGATTGTGTGGCACCTAGATAAAGGAAACACGAAGCAACAGCATGAAATCATGAAACTCATCAAAAGCAATCTTTCACCAACTTTTTGGTTAACGTGTTCTCCTTCTCATTGACAGGTTTGCCATTCTCCTCTTCCTCAAATGGATTGCAACTGGAACGTATCGAGTTAGTGGAACTCCGGACACTAAGACTGCCATTTAGGAAATAACATCATTAACAGCATGCTCTTTATACAATTAAATTCAATCAATATTATGTTTCATCAGCTGATATAAATGAAATTAGTTATGCCATTAACCGACTTCATAAATCATGTTTGTTAAAAAAAAATTTTGCTGTACTTTGTCTAAAGACAAAATGGTTTACCTGAACAACATAGGGCATCCTGTAATAACAGCAAAATGTCTTGCTGATTAATACAAATCTGAAAATTAGGTTTGCTCCTGCAGCCTGAAAAAAAATCTCTGGCAGCAAAAGTTTGGTATTCTGGGTTCAAAAGTTTTATTTGCATCACACATTTTAATCAAACTTCAGCTATTAAAACAAACTTTTCTCAATTTCTTTAAAAAAATGTGTGATCCACCACCAAGTGATTTCAATGTAAATTTTGTGCGACTCCATTTCAACCAGCATGGCCTTGTTCACAGCAGGAAACTCGCTGGATGTTTCTGAGTGTGGTGCCTATGATTTTCCAAGCCACATATACTGGTGAAGGGCCTTTATTTGCTAAGTTTGATTCAGGCACCAACAGCAATCCTGCACCAGTCAAAAAACTGTTCATTATTTGAAAACTCTGGCTAGTCAAGCAATATACCATGACTTTTGAAATTGTAGATTTCAGCAGACTAGCAATTTTAATAATGAATTGACAGAACCATTTGTGGCAAAATTAAACAGAACTATAAAATCTCCAATTTAAATTTTGACTGCAAGTTGTACAGAAATGAATCTCAAAATTACCAATAAAATAACAAATAAGAACTGAAGCATGAATCTTCATTGCAAAATAATCAGGTTCTGTTTAATTCTGCTGGGCTAGACTGAAACAATTAGACCTCATTATAAAACTCTATTCATAAGCACTGCATAATTTGATTAAAAATAAAACCTCATGTTTAATTATGAAATGACTGCTCTGTCAGGTGAATGCCCTTTGTTATTTGTCTCCTGTAAAAGTGGCAATAATCTCGAAATTTTGAATCTCTTACCTGTTAGCTTTGGAAGATTGGGATGCTTGATCACCTGTCTGACTGATACTAGTTAATGTCACGCCATCCCCGGTCTTTTTAGGTTTCTCCCTCCTACTAAGTGTACGATTGAGGTCTGCACACCATTCCTGTTTATTTACGGAAAAGAGTATAAGAAAAACAAAGAATTTTGAGGCCGCAATGTTGTTGCAGTCTTTAAGTGTTGTTTTACAAATAGTGAACATATTCAAAACTATTAAAATTAGCGGCAATTTCAACAGGTGAAAGAATACTTACTTCATCCTGATAAGTGTGAGCCAGAATAAACATCAGAACACAATGTTATAAAATGTAGTACTATCTTGGCTATTGTCATATCTCTTGTATTTTAAAATGTTAACATATTGTGTGCCACGCTGTTAAAATTTGCTACATTCAATTTAATCTTTCATATATGACTAAAAGGTATGACACACAAAAGAGAGCCTGATCCCCTCCTACAGCTCAAGCCTTCAAAAATTAGATTTTACTGGTGTTTTGGTAACCTGCTCGAATAGACAAATGTACTGGGTCAGACAATGTTGAACCATGGCAGAATGAATTGATGACTGAGTTCAAGACAGAAAGCAAAGTGGGAGTAAAGGGTAGTTATTGACAGTGACAAAAGATAGGAGTGGTGTTCCACATGGGTCAAAGGAACAAAGGTACAAATACATAAATTATTGCAAGTTGTACCACAGGTTTGCAGGGACACAAAATTCCACTCAGTAATGCCAATGGTTCCTTTTAAAAATGCTGTTCCAAATTGTTAAGATTATCGCTGTTTTAAAAGTTATTCATTAGCCAATGTTAGTAAGTGTTACAGTCCATAGTTCATTTACAGAAGATATGATCTCCAATAAAAATCCAATTTGCAAGTTCTTGGGAAAAAAACAAAGTGTAACAAATAATGCCTTTAACAGCATTAAGATATCCAAAGCACTTCATGCGAGTGTTATAATGCAAAACACGATATTCTGCCACAGAAATCTTACAGATTAAAATAATTTAGTTAAAGGGTTAGGTTTTAAGTGAATTTTAAAGAAAGAAAAGATTCATTGTGACGGTACGGTTTAGGAAAGGCTGTCGAGAGCTTAGAATCTTGTAAGCGAAGTGGTAGAAGGGGTTATCAATAGCACTTGCTTACCTGTTCACTATTGTTCAGTTTGAGTTCTGTCAGGGTCACTCACCTCCTGACCTCAATCATTCAAACATGGACAAAAGAGCTGAATTCCAGAAGTAGAGAGGGACTGTCTTTGACATCAATGCTGCATTTGCCAAATGTGGCATCCAGCAAAATTAGAGTCAAAGGGAATCAGGAGAAACTCCACTGGTTGGAGTCTTAGTTAGCATAAAAGGAATATGGGGCTGTGGTTGTTGGTGATCAGTCACCTCAGCTCAAGAACATCCTTGTAGAAGTTCCTCAGGATAGTGTCCATGCCCAACCATTTTCAGCTGCTTCAATGATCTTCCCTTCAACACAAGGTCAATAGTGTTTGTTGATAATTGCACAACGTTCAGCACTATTCGTGACTCTTCCAATACTCAAGCAGTCCATGTTCAAATGTAGCAAAACCTTGACATTATCCAAGTTTGAGCTGACAAATGACAAGAAATATCAAGAGGCTTCACTTCATCCAGGACAAAGTAGCTCATATGATTTGCACACATTCTCAAATATTCACTCCCTACACCACAAACAACAGTAGCAGCAGTGTGCACCACCTACAAGATATACTACATAAATTAAAAGCTCCTTCCAAACACAAAACCACTCACCATTTTGACTTAGAAGTATATCCTCAGTGTCACTGTGTCAAAATCCTGGAACTGCCTCCCTATAAGCATTGTGGGTCTACCTACACCAAATTGATTGCAACAGTTCAAGAAGGCAGTTTACCATCACCATGGACAACTAGTGATGAGCAATAAATGCTGACCCAGATAGTGATTTCCAAGAATGAATCAAAAAAAGGAAGAGGAGTGTATGGTCATCTGGGTCAAAGGTTGCAGACAGGTCAAGAAGAATGGGGAGATAATTTTCTTTGGTCATAATCACACAAGATCTCAAATGGATTGAAAGAACATAACTTTTACTCATCCAAGAGATTAAGAGAATGAAGGATTCTTTTTCCCCATGTAGGAAGCTGTTGACATCTGGAATTTTCTACCACAAAAAGATGGTGGGAGCTGATTCTGTAAATAACCTTCATAGAATCATACAGTACAAAAGAGGCCCTTTAACCCATCAAGTCTTAAAAGAGAATTCGGCAGGTGCTTTTTTTCTTAAATTACTCATGGGACTTGGGCGTCACTGGCTGGGCCAATGTTTATTGCCCATCCCTAACTGAGGTGGTGGTAGTGAACTGCCGTTTTGAACTGCTGCAGTCCATGTGCAATATGCAGACTCACAATGCCATTAGGGAGGGAATTCCAGAATGTTTGACCCAGTGACAGTAAAGCAACGGTGACTTATTTCTAAGTCAGAATGGTGGGTGACTTGGAGAGGAACTTGCAGGTGTGGTTGTTTCCATGTATCTGCTGCCCTTGTTCTTCTAGACGGCAATGGTTGTGGGTTTGGAAGATGCTCTTGAAGGATCTTTGGTGCAGTGCATCTTTTAGATAGTGTACACTGCAACTACTGAACGTCAGTGCTGGAGTGACTCAATGTTTATGGATGTAGTGCCAATCAAGTGGTATACTCCATCATGAGTGCTGTCAGGCTTCTTGAGTGTTGTTGGAGCTTGCATCCAGGCATGTGGGGAATATTCCATCTCTCTTCACTTTTGTCTTGTAGATGGCACAGGGCTTTGGGAAATCAGGTGGTGAATTCCTTGTCGCATTATTCCTAGCTTCCTAGCCCAGAAGCTAGTATTTATACGTGGAATCCAATTCAGTTTCTGGTCAATGGAAAACCCCAATAGTGGGGGTTTCAGTGATGGTAACACCATTGAATGCCAAGGGGCAGTGGTTTGATTTATGTTATCGGAGATATTCATTGATTGGCATTTGTGTGGCATTTATTACTTGCCAATTTTCAGCCCAAGCCTGGGTATTGTCTAGGTCTTGTTAAATTTGGACAAGGACTGCTTCAGTGTCTGAGGAGTCATGAATGTGCAGAACAATCATCAGTGAACATCTCCTACTTTTGACCTTATGATGGAGGGAAGGTCATTGATGAAGCAGCTGAAGTTGGTTGGGCCTAGGGCACTACCCTGAAAAACTCCTGCAGAGATTTCCTGGAGCTGAGATGTCTGACCTCCAACAACCATAACCATCTTCCTATGTGCCAGGTATGACTCCAACCAGCAGAGAGTTTTCCCCGATTCCATTCTTTTAGGACTTGTTGGTGCCACACTCTGTCAAATGCAGTGAAGGACTGTCACTCTCAATTTGCCTCTGGAATTCAGCTTTTCTGCCCATGTTTGAATAAGGCTGTAATGAGGTCAGGAGCTGAATGGCCTTGCTGAACTCAAACTGGGCATCACCGTGCAAGTTATTGCTGAGCAAGTGCTCCTTGTTAGCACTGTTGATGGCATTTTCCATCATTGGGTTGATGATACAGAGTAGACTGATGGGACAGTAAATGGCCAGATTTGATTTGTCCTGCTTTGTGTGTACAATTTTCCACGTTGTTGAGTAGATGGCTGTGCTGTACTATATTGGAGAAGCTTGGATAGGGGTGTGGCAAGTTCTGGAGCACAAGTCTTCAGCATTATTGCCGGAACGTTGTCAGGGTCCATAACCTGTGCAGTATTCAGGCTGAAGACTGTTGCGAATGCAACAGCCTCACCTTTTTCACTAATGTGCTAGGCTTTCACTTCAGTGAGGACAGAGATATTTGTGAAGCGCATTCATCCAGTGAGTTGTTTAATTGTCCACCACCATGCATGACTGGATGTGGCAGGACTGCAGAGCCTAGGTCTGATCCATTGGTCATGGGATCGCTAAGCTCTGTCCATCACTTGCTGCTTATGTTGTTTGGTATGTAAGTAGTCCTGTTTAGTAGCTTTACCATTGACACCTCATTTTTGTGTATTCCTGGTGTTGTCCCTGGCATGCCCTCCTACATTTTTCACTGAACCAGGGCTGAGCCTTTGGCTCAAAGGTAACGGTAGGGTGGGCGACATACCAGACCATGAGGTTACCGATTGTGTTGAAGTATGATTCTCCTGCTGCTGATGTTCAATACCTGTCCCATTTAATACTGTGATAGTGCTACACGGCTCGTTGCAATGTATTATCATAGTGAAGGTGTGGCTTCATCTCTACAAGGACTGTCTGGTGGCCACTCTTACCAATATTATAATGGACAGATGCATATGTGGCAGGCAGATTGGTGAGAATGAGGTCAAATATGTTTTCTCCCCTTGTTGGTTCTCCCATCACCTGCCCAGACCCAGTCTAGCAATGTCCTTTAGGACCCAACCAGTTTGATCAGTAGTGCTGCTACTGAGCCTCTTGGTGATGATGTAATAGCCCCAAACAACCTGGTTTACATTCCGAGCCCTTCCTGTACTCAGTGCTTCCTCCAAGTGTTGTCCAATGTGGAACAGCACAGAGCTGCCAGCCGAAGGAGGATGGTATGAGACAAACAGCAAGATTTCCTGCCCATGTTTGACCTGATGCCAGGAGCCTGTGTCCACAGTCAATATTGAGGACTCCCAAGCCAACTCCCTCCAGACTGTATATCATTGTACTGCCACCCCTGCTGAGCTGATGCTGCTGGTGGGATGGGATAGGACAAGACGTGGTGGCACAGTAGCACAGTGGTTAGCACTGCTGCCTCACAGTGCCAGGGACTCGGGTTCGATTCTAACCACAGGCGACTGATGATGTGGAGTTCGCACTTTCTCCCCTGTGTCCGTATGGGTTTCTACCAGGTGCTCCAGTTTCCTCCCACAGGCCAAAGGTGTGCAGGCTAGGTGGATTAGCCACGATAAATGCAGGGTTATGGGGGTGGTGGGAGTCTGAAGGTGGATCTGGGTCGAATGGTCTTTGGAGGGTCAGTGCAAATGCGATGGGCTGAATGGCTCTATCTGAACTGTAGGGATTCTATGATATATCCAGGTGTGGTGACGGTGGTGTATGGGACATCTGTAAGACAACTCTCTTAATATGGCGCTAGCGCTCAGATGGTAGTTATACAGCTCTTTTTGTCATTGTTTTTTTTCCAGTACCTAGGTCAATGCCAGGTAGTCCATCTCGTTTCATTTCTTTTTTGAGACATTGTAGCAATTGTTGCAACTGTGTGGTTTTCTAGGCAATTTCAGAGGGCAGTTGAGAGTCAACCACATTGCTGTGGGTCTCAAGTCACATATAGGCCACACCAGGTAAGGATAGCAGTTTCCTTCCCTAAAGGACATTAGCGAACCAGGTGTGTTATTTCAACAACACTGATCATTAGGCTCTTAATTCAAGATATTTACTGAATTCAAATTCCATGATTTTCCATGATAAGATTCAAACATGGGTGCCTAGAACTTTACATGAGTTTCTGGATTATTATTTGCAAGCTTCTAGGTTCTACGATCCTGAACTATTTTACCACCAAAAAACCTGGTGATCTTCAACATAAAACTATACAATATAGCATTTTACAGAGACTAGGAGTTCACACTTGTGTAACATGCAATTATACGCAAGCATGCTTTGTAAGCACCTTAAAGCATGCACAGCAGTAATGCTAGTTGCAATCATAGACTTGTCAAGACAGCATGCATTTTCAAATGGAAATAATATAAAAATATACATAAATCATATCTCAAAATGCACAGAAACGGTTAAAAAGCACTTGGAACTCTTACATTTGTCCCCAGATTCAGTTGTATTCAAACTTAGTGTGTCTGTTGTGTTGTAGTGACTGAGGACAGATTCAAAATTTTGTAGGATTTACATTACAGCAGGGATATCAACTATTACGCGTCTGAAGACCCCTACCCATGTTATAAGAATTCCAGAGACCCTCTACAACTTAAATATTTCTTCTGTATAAATATTTCCTCAACTGTGCTCCATGTACCATGCCACAGCTGCTACTTTCCCAAAACACAAAAAATACTGGTCCTTTATATCTATTCCATTCATTCTTACTCTCCACCCAAGCCTCAACCACTTGAATCCCTGCCTCAAAACCCCAACTCTCCACATTTGTTCCTCATACATCAGCCAGTCTCAGATCTCAGCATTTCCCCCCTACTTCAATAGTTTTATAACTAATAAACTAATAAAAGAGAAAATGCAAAGACAATTGAAAATTTTGCAACAAAATGAATTGCTGGAGTAACTGAGCAAGTCTGGCAGCACCTGTGGAAAGAAAGTGGAATTACCTTTTTGAGTCTAGTGATCCTTCTTCAGAACTGGTACCAGGTAAGTAAAGGTGCTATATACGCTGGAGGCGGGGTTAGATGGTTGGGTGACACAGTGCTAGGACAAGTGAGCAGATTGTTTAAGATAGAGAAAGAGGTGCAGAGAGAGATTGGGAGGGGGGAGGGAGGGGTGGAGGGGAGGTGCAGAGAGAGGTGCCGAGAGAGACAGAGAGAGAGAGAGAGAGAGAGGGGGGAGAGAGAGACAGAGGTGCAAAGAGAGAGAGAGCAACAGATGCAGAGACAGAGCAAGAGGGGGAGAGACAAGAGGTGCAGAGAGAGACAGAAAGGTGCAGAGAGCGAGGAGGGAGACGCAGAGAGAGGGAGGGAGGTGCAGAGAGAGGGGTGGGCAGATGGAGAGACAAGGAGGTGAAGGGGAGAGAGAGGGAGAAGTGGAGGGGAGGGGGGAGAGAGAGAGGGGGGGATGGGGGGAGAGAGAGAGAGAGAGAGAGAGAGAGAAAGAGGTGGGGAGGGAGTGGGTAGTAGAGACAGAGAGGGAGGGACAGACAGAAGTTGTGGGGGAGAGAGCCACAGCAATAGTGACAGTCACAGTTAGGGACACAAAGGGTGCAGCCTGCAGAACTCAATATTCAGTCCAATAATTTTAGAACCGCAACACCTTCTTTGATGTCCTTTACCCACCCCCAAACCCCAGGCCCTATCATGACATGGGCTGCTTTCAGCACATCCAACCAATTTTCTCCTACTTCTGATCCTACTTATCAGCTTTGCTCTTCCCCCAGCATACTGTCATCTATCCCTTTGTCTGCCTAACTGTTGTTCTCTCTCTCTCGGCTCCATATCCGCCAGTCCACTCACCATCACCTTCCCCGCCCCCATGTCTTCAACATACATACTACCTTTGCCTAGCTTCTATCAGTTTGAAGAAGGTCACTAACTCTGCATTCCCTCCACAGCTGTTAGACCTGCTGAGTTTCTCTAGAAATTTCTTTTTTTTTGTTTCAGATTTCCAGTATCTGCAGTCCTTTGTTTCACTTTAGAGGCCTGTCTTTCTTTTCTACCAAATGCTAATAGTGGTAATTATGTCAATGTGTTATTTTTGGAAACTCCTAGAAAATCCTGCATGGTTGAATTTCCAGCTGGGGCCAACACAGTCTGAACAATCAGTTCTACTAGTGACTCTCCCCTTTGCAAATCAAGAGGATTACCACAATATATTTGCATATAGGAGAAGAACGGATGACGTTAGCCACCACAGAGCAGCCATCACCCTTGAAACTGTATTACACTGTGACTAAACACTTCCAAGACAGGCCAGAAAGTGGAGGACAACGTCAAACAGTGCTGAACTTGCAGTGTTACTGGTCATAACAGTTCCCTGGTGTTGACATATTCTGCTTTTTTCCTTCCATTGACTGAAGCTCAATCTTTGACCCTAGTTTCTTGTCCCTTGCGGGTGGTGCCTGTTGTTCCATCTTCACTGACAATCATAACAAAAATGGAGCAACAATGTCCGAAGTTAAAATGAAACTGATGTACACATAGACACAGAACCCTACTGACCAATTTCAATGATTAAGGACACTTGAACAGAATGAGCTGCAGTTACTGCTGGTGACATATGGCAGTGAGGACACAGGGAGGGAGGGAGGGGTGTAAGTAAAAGAGCAACTGTCCCAATTTATGCAGAGCAGTGAGGAAACAACCATTTTGACAGCAGGGCAAATGTGGGCAAGGACAAGTTCTCAAGTAAAAATCTCAAAAACAAAAATGCTAGTTCTACATATTTGGGAAACACTTCTAACCTGTCCATCAAAGACACTTAAGCTGAAGCTTGGAGTGGAAGATTTTCTTCGCGTGTAATATTGCATGAATCTTTGCCTAACTCTCCAATAATAGCAATCTCTTTAAAAAAAAATCACCTTGAATTAAAACAAAATGGAATTTACAGAATTTGATCAATCTAATTTTATCCTTTCACTTAGAATAACATTAGAATGCTGATTTGAATGTGCAGAAATGGTTACTTGCTAAGAATATTTCATATAGGTTCTCTAGGAAATCTTAGAAAAGGTTTCAAGTACTCTGACATTTTACTCATGATGGGCATTGAATGTAACATAACATTGTTCTAAATAAATGTCCATTGACTTTGGAATGGACACAGAATCCCTCCAGTGCGGAACAAGGCCATTTAGCCCATTGAATCTGCAGTGACTTTCTGATAAGCGTCCCTCCCAGGCCAGACAACTATCCTATTCCCTTACCCCGCATTTACCATGGCTAATTCAGCTACCCTGCACAGCCCTAGTCACTACGAATAATTTAGCATGGCCAGTCCACCTAACCTGCACATCTTTTGACATGAGAAGAAACCGGAACATCTGGTGGAAACCCACACACACGCAGGAGAACATGTAAACTCCATTCAGACAGTCATGCAAGGCTGGAATCGAACCCGGGTCCCTGGTGCTGTGAGGCAGCTGTACTAACCACTGAGCCACCAAGCCACCCCTATGGTCAGTTTATAATATCATTAGGCCATCACCTCCCCATGTCAGAGAATATATTAAAAAATACTTGATAAACATGTTTGCCTTCACTATCTGCCCACGACCCATGTTATCAATGACAGCTGACAAAGCATGTCAGAGATACAAA
>NW_025969253.1:0-7451 GCF_021869965.1 Rhincodon typus
GAGTTACAGACTGGAATCTAATCGAGGTGTTCGGGATTGTTTATATATAGAATAACAGATACCCGGGAGTGAGTTACGAACCAGAATGTAATCAAGAATACCAATTCAAGAAGCAACACAACATTTGCACTACATGAGTGAAATGTGCTGATTGTTTAGCAAATGGACCGGAGATAATGCACCCGCCGATGATGATTGACAGTAAACTGCCATGCTTTGTTTTAGTTTTGAATGAGTCAGGTTGACTATGATTGGTCATGACATTGTCCTGAGAAATGAGTCAGTGAATGGCTATCACCCGAAACGTGATCAGAAATCACATAACACCAGGTTCTGGTCCAACAGGTTTATTTGAAGACACAAGCTTTCGGAGGTGTCATAGAATTTATAAGCAAAAGATCAAAGTGTCATAGAACTGATGCAAATGTGTTGAACAAACCTAAGATGACCGTTAAATCTTTAATCAGTCAGAGAGGATTAATTTGCAATTCCCAGAATTTCTTTCAAGTCACTGCCCCAAGATAACTAAAGGATTTTTCTGAAGAAGGGTCTAGGCCCAAAATGTCAGCTTTCCTGCTCCTCTGATGCTGCTTGGCCTGCTGTGTTCATCCAGCTCTACACCTTGTTATCTCAGATTCTCCAGCATCTGCGGTTCCTATTATCTCAAGGTTTTATCAGTTCCCTCAGTATACTAGAGGTGACATCCCAGGTCAGACAATGCATTTTAGGTGTGAGGCCTTGTTTAGAATCTGGCTGTGTATCAACTTGGAGAAAGACTGGTTTTATTTCCAAAGTAGAAATTTATAAAATGCCACATTGACTGCCTACAAATTATGCGTTTTTTTAACAAAATAGAATATATCTGCAAACACAAATCTGCAAATGCAAATTCACCCCATAGATTTATATGTACATGTGTGCGCGTTGTGTGTGCATGTGAGGGAGAAAGAGTTTTTGTGTGTGTGTAAGAGAGAGAGAATGTGTGTGTGTATGAGAGAGAGTGTGTGTGTGTATGAGAGAGAGAGTGTGTGTGTAAGAGAGAGAGAATGTGTGTGTGTGTACATGTGTGTGTGTATGAGAGAGAGTGTGTGTATGTGTGTGTGTATGAGAGAGAGTGTGTGTATGTGTGTGTGTGAGAGAGAGTGTGTATGTGTGTGTTTGTGTGTGTGTGTGTCTGTGTGGGAGTGTTGTGTGTGAAAGTGATTTTCTGGGTCTGTGTGTGTGAGGGTGTGTCAGAGTGTGTGCGAGGGACAGTGTGTGTGTGTGTGTGTGTGTGTGTGTGTGTGTGTGTGTGTGTGTGAGAGAGAGTGTGTATGTCTGTGTGTGTGTGCACATTTGAGAAAGAGTATGAGTATGAGTGTGTGTGTGCGTGTCTCTCTGAATGTGTGTGAGAGAGAGGATCTGTATGAGTGTGCGTGTGTGAGTGAGTGTGTGTGTGTGTAGTGTAGTGGGGTCACCTGTAGTGCGACATGAACCCAAGTTCCCGGTTGAGGCCGTCCTCATGGGTACAGAACATGGCTATCAGCCTCTGCTCGGTGACTCTGCGTTGTTGTATATCCCAAAGTCCGCCTTGGAGGGCATTTACCCAAAGATCCGAGGCTGAACGTCCATGACCCGCTGAAGTGTTCCCCCACTAGGAGGGAACATGACTGTTTGGCGATTGTTGTGCGGTGTCCATTCATCTGTTATTGTAGCGTCTGCACTGTCTTACCAATATCCCATACCTCGGGGTGTCCTTACCTGCAGCGTATGGGATAGACAGCATTGGCCGAATCACATGAGTATCTGCGTGTACGTGGTGGGTGGTGTTCCCACGTGTGATGGTAGTGTCCATGTCGATGATCTGGCATTGTCTTGCAGAGGTTACCATGGCAGGGTTGTGTGGTGTTGTGGTACCAGATACATTGATGACATTTTCTTCCTTTGGACTCATGGTGAGGAATCACTGAAACGACTTCATAGTGATATCAAAAAGTTTCATCCCACCATCAGACCTACCATGGACTACACTTCAGTATCAGTCTCATTCTTGGACACACGCATGTCCATCAGGGACAGACACCTCAGTACCTCAGTCTACCGCAAGCCCATGGATAACCTCACGATGCTGCACTTCTCCAGCTTCCAGCTGAAACATGTTAAAGAAGCCATCGCCTATGGACACGCCGTACGCATACACAGGATCTGTTCGGATGAGGAGGAACAAGGCAGACACCTGAAGGTGCTGAAGGACGCCCTCATAGGAACAGGATACAATGCTCAACTCATCGATCATCAGTTCCAATGTGCCACAGCCAAAAACCGTAATGACCTCCTCAGAAGACAGACATGGGATAGTTCCAATAGGGTGCCCTCCGTCATCCAGTACTTCCCTGGAGCAGAGAAACTACACCATGTTCTTCGCAGCCTTCAACATGTCATCGATGATGATAAGCACCTCACCAAGATCTTCCCTGTGCCCCCACTTCTCACCTTCAAACAACCCCCAAAGCTTAAACAGACCATTGTTCGCAGCAAACTACCCAGCCTTCAGGACGACATTGACTACAACACCACACAACCCTGTTATGGTGACCTCTGCAAGACAATTTCAGATCATCGACATGGACACTACCATCACACATGGGAACACCACCCACCATGTACACGGCAGATACTCATGTGATTCGGACAATGCTGTCTATCTCATACGCTGCAGGTAAGGATGCCCTAAGGCATGGGATATTGGTGAGACGCTATGATAACAGATGAATGGACACTGAGCAACAATCATCAAACAGGGATGTTGCCACCCAGTGGGAGAACACTTCAGCGGGCCATGGACATTCAGCCTCGGATCTTTGGGTAAACATCCTCCAAGGCAGATTTTGGGATATACAACAACGCAGAGTCACTGAGCAGAGGCTGATAGCCATGTTCTGTACCCATGAGGACGGCCTCAACCGGGATCTTGGGTTCATGTTGCGCTACAGGTGACCCCACCGCAATAAACACTCTCACACACTCACACACATACACTCACAGACCCTCCCTCATACTCACACACACAGTCACACACATACATACTCACACATTCTCTCTGTCAAGCACATGCAAGCACACACAAATGTGGGAACTCATATAAACCTATGGGGTGAATTAGCATTTGCAGATTTGTAATTGCAGATACATTAATTTGTTCAATGTGGCATTTTATAAATTCCTACATTGGAAATAAAGCCAGTCTGACTCCAGATTCTAAACAAGGCCTCACACCTAAAATGCATTGTCTGACCTGGGGTGTCACCTCTAGTATACTGAGGGAACTGATAAAACCTTTAGTTATCTTGGGGCAGTGACTTGAAAGAAATTCTGCAATTTGCATATTAATCTTCTCTGACTGATTAAAGATTTAACAGCCATCTTAGGTTTGTTCAACACATTTGCATCAGTTCTATGACACTTTGATCTTTTGCTTATAAATTCTGTGTCTGATGCCACCTCTCTCACTGACACCTGAAGGAGGAGCGATGTTCCGAAAGTTTGTGTCTTCAAATAAACCTGTTGGACGATAATCTGGTGTCATGTGCTTTCTGGCCTTGTTCACTCCAGACCAACACCGGCACCTCCCACAGCATCACCTGAACCACCTGCAGTGCTTGTAAATGTTCTTTCAGTTTGCAAAGAGCTGGGCCCCATGTCTTAGCATATGGCAGTTCCCATACACACAGCTATGTCACACTGCAAGCCTGATTGACAATCCCAAAGTATTGTGAATGCAATTTTTCATACAGTCAGGATTATCCAGCAAGTGCTGTCCAACAGCAGAATCAGCTCTAATGTTAGACTCTGTGTTGTGAGTTTTACAAGTGTGGGCTGGGTGGATTCAGTCAGTATTTTGCTCATTGTGAATAGCTGAAGGGATTGCTGTGTGTGATGTGTTATGCCTCACAGTGAGTATGTGATATACTTTAAGGAAGAGCTCATGATATCATCACTGTGTCATGGCACATGAGCTGATGGTATAAAGGTCTCAGTCACCATCTTACGGAGTCCTCCAGTAGCATGACATGCTGAAGAATTGTGCTACAGGACATTTGCGTTAGCTTTGTCTGTGATTGTAAATTCTGTACATACCAATAATTGTGATAAAAGACTATTGAATTCCCCAGTGTTATGGGACCCAGGTCTCATTCTTTCATTACAGGAGCTACCTACTCATGTACGGGAGGTTGTGAGGGTACATTGTGAGTTAACAGCAGTGGCTGTTTACGGAAAAGTGTTGCCTAGGTCCTAGGCATCACATGACAGACTGGAATCTCATCAACGTCAATGAAAAAGAGAATGTAAACTTGTTTAAAACTCATCCCTTGTTCCCTGCCAACATCATTAATTCAGAATGAATTTCAGAGTTGGCATACTCAGAGTTGGGAGAGAATTTCAACGTCCCATTTTAAGCCTTTTAAGTTTTGCAATCTTACTAAGAACATGATATGACAGGAATGACACTTGTTCACATGATCCAAGGAAGATGATGAGGATAGACAGGGAACACTTAAGGGATGGGAAGTGCTCGAGTACACAGTGATGGTCCTGAGCACAGAGGGACATGGAGTGGGAGACTGAAGAAGACCATGGATTACAAGTAGACAATGTCACCAAGTGACTCATAGTGAGATATACTGCTGGATAGTGAAGTCAGTTTCACATTTATATAATGTCTTTCACAGTCTCAGGGCATCTGAAAGCTTTTTACAGCCAAAGAGATCATTTTGAATTGTTATCAATGTTGTAACACAGTAAACAGGGTGCCCACTTTATACACAGCAAGCTCCCACACACTGTACTACGAGAACAACCAGCCTAAGATGCTGGAGAGAGGTCCCCAGACGGCAGTGCAGCATTCCCTCCGTACTGACACTGGGTGGGGGAGGGGAGTGAGCTGTGACCTTCAGATTCAGATGTCAAAGGAAAAGCTGCAAATAAATCCTCGTATGTCCTCGCCCCTCAAAAGCAGTGCCCATTTTTCTCATTTTCAGTCCACAGTCCAAAGGATACAGTCTGTTACATACCTCCACCCTTAAGAGAGATGACATCCCATTTCAAAGCTCCATTTCATCTCAAGATATATGACACACAGATGACAAAACGCAAGATGTACATATATTCATCTCATGGTGGTCTCTTACTCATCTCTTATATTTATAGAATCCCTGCAGTGTGGAAATAGGCCATTCGGCCCATCGAGTCCACAACGACCCTCTGAAGAGCATCCCACCCAGACCCACACCCTTACCCTATCCCTGTTACCCTGCATTTCCCATGGCTAACACACCTGGCCTGCACATCCCTGAACACTATGGGTAATTTAGCATGGCGAATCCACCTAACCTGCACATCTTTGGACTGTGGGAGGAAACCGGAGCACCCGGAGGAAACCCACGCAGACACGGGGAGAATGTGCAAACTCCACACAGACAGTCACCCAAGAGTGGAATCGAACCCGGGTCCCTGGCGCTGTGAGGCAGCAGTGCTAACCACGAATCAGTTATCATCTTTCTCACATTTCAAGTGTGCTTCTTTCAATCTATTTCCTGTATTTGCTGCTCACTAAGCTGTCCCTAAACCAAACACAGATTTGGTGACCACTTTGCAGAACATCTTTGCTCCGTCCATGGGAATGATGCTGAGCCCTCAGCTGCTTGTCATTTCAATAAATCCCCTCACTCATACATTGACATCTCCATCCTTGGGCTGCTACAATGCTCCAATGAAGATCCACACAAGCTGGAGGAACAACACCTCATTTCCCAGGCTAATGCTTCGAGTCTAGATGACTCTTCATCAGAGCTGACATGAAAGCGTGGAGGGGGCAGCATTTATGCCAGCTCTGATGAAGAGTTATTTAGACTCGAAATGTTAGCTCGCTCTCTCTCCATGACTGACCCGCTGTGATCTCCAGCATTTGTTGTTTTCAGTTCAGATCCCAGCATCTGCAGTAATTTGTTCCGACTTTGTTTCCCATCTAGGCACTTAACAACCGTCAGCACTCAGCATTGAATTCAACAACGTTGCAGTATGTGCTCTATTTGGATCACATCTCACTACTCCCCGCTCCAACCCACTCACCCCTACACCCCTCCTCCACCAACACCACACCATTCCACAATTTCATGTTTTCGTGGCTTTATTCTCAACAGCATCTATTTTTGCCCCAAGCTCTCTCCCTCACTGCCATTAGCACACGCTTTGTCCTTTGCTCTGGGCACCCTCACCATTTGTTTCTCTCTCTCCTCCTCCCCCTCCGTTTTTATCTCACGGTTTGAGTGACAAATACATTGGGTTGTAAATTTGGGGCTTGGAAAGGACCCGTTACACCAGATATCTGAGAAACGAGGAAAGCAAGCATTTATAGATCAGTGGTATGACAGAGCTGAGGAAGAGGTGTTGGACCTGTGAAGTGACAGGTTCTCTGATAATTGAGACACACTTCTCCACCCCTCACACCATGAGCACATGTTTGAGATTCAATTACCAAAAATGGCCAATCGCTTCTCTTTTGTACTGCTATCCTGAATAAGAGAAACATAAAACATAGAACAGTACAGCACAGTACAGGCCCTTCGGCCCACGATGTTGTGCCGACCTATTATCCTAAGAAGATCAATCTCCCCTGCATACCCTACATTTTACTATCCTCCATGTGCCTATCCAAGAGTCGCTTAAACGTCTCTAAAGTATCTGACAAACCCTCCCAGGTTTATTTAATGCACTCAATATAATCTCTTTATTTGGAGCAAAATGCATTCTTAAAGCAAATGGCAAACACTGGAATACACCAAAACTATGATCTGGAAATAAAATGATATCCCCTTAATCCCATGCGCAAACACACACAAACACACACACACACACACACAACACAAAAAGACAAGTCTCTGCAGAGATGATGGCAAAAGGTAAAAGAGAAGTGTCTGTTACACACAAGCAAAAGTATTTGAGAGAGGCAATTGAGCAGTATCGTTCTCTCCAGTACAGGAATTATCCCAGCAAACCCTGTGATCAGGGACCACTGACAGACCCAGTCTTTCCCTCCATCCCCGTTTTATTCCAGTCTCTGTGTGTGGGTCCGTGTGTGCATGTCAGTGTGTGTGCTTGTGTGTGTGTGGGTGTGTGAGCGGGTGTGTGTGCCTGTGTATTTGTGTATGTGCGTGCACAAGTTTGAGTGTGTTTGTGTGTCTATATGAGTGCACACACGTGTGTGTGTGTGTGAGTGTGAGTGAATGTATGTGTGTGTGTGTGAGTCAGTGAGTGTGTGTGTGAGAGTGAGTGAGTGTGTGAGAATGAGTGTGTGTGTGTGTGAGAGTGAGTGTGGGTGTGTGTGAGTGAGTGTGTGTGTGTGAGTGAGTGAGTGTGTATGTGTATGTGAGTGTGTGTGTGAGAGTGAGTGAGTGTGTATGTGTATGTGAGTG
>NW_025969253.1:7851-16229 GCF_021869965.1 Rhincodon typus
TTGTGGCACACTGCTGGTCACAGGCCTCCAGTCTGAAAAGCAACCCGCCATCACCACAAGGTGCAGGGCTGGATGAACACAACAGGCCCTGAAGGGTCTAGGCCCAAAACGTCAGCCTTTCTGCTCCTATGATGCTGCTTGGCCTGCTGTGTTCATCCAGCTCTACACCTCGTTGTCTCGGATTCTCCAGCATCTGCAGTTCCTACTATCTCTCTCACCAGGCACTGCCTGACATACTGAATATTTCCAGTATTTCCTCTTTTTATTTCAGGTTTCTAGCATCTGTGATTATTAACTGTTTTGGACTAATCTGGTTTGACTTTGCTTAATCTTTCAGCTCAGCACAATTCTCACCCAGTCAGTGAAGGATGGTGGGCATATAAGGAAGTGGTGCAAGGAAGCTTTGTCCCAGGTGAGTGTCATTCACAACAACAATATTCTTCATCCTTATCTTCACAAAGGAACATCTCAAATAATTTGGGGAACACAGGGCTTACCGGGAAGGAGGAACTGAAAGAAATTAATATTTGTTTCCCCAAGACCGTTTCCCCAGTTACCAGTTTAAAGGCAGATAAAACCACAGGCAGGATGAGTTTCATCACAGAGTACTTAAGCAAATGGTCCTAGAAAAAGCACGTGTTAGTGGTCATCTTCCAAAATTCTAAAGACTCGAGAGCAGATTCTACGTATTGAAGGAAGGCAGAGAGTAAACCTAATTATAGACCTGTTAGCTTGACATCAGCACTGTGAAAAATGCTAGATTCCATTATAAAAGATGTAATAGCAGAGCATTTGGACGATAGTGACAGGATCAAACAGTAAGACCGGATTTACATAAGCAGAAGTAGTGTTTGACAAATCTATTGGAATTTTTTTGAGGATGTAACTGAGAGTGGATAAGAGTCAGCCAATGAATATGGGTTCCTTGGATTTTCAGAAGGCTTTCAATACAGTCCCACATGAGAGATTAGTGTGAAAATTAAAGCCATGATGTGGAGGTGCTGGTGTTGGACTCTGGTGGACTAAGTCAGAAGTCACACGATACCACTACACCCACAAACATCCGCTCCCTACATCACCGACGCTCAGTAACAGCAGTGTGTACCATCTACAAGATGCACTGCAGAAATTCACCAAAGATCCTCAGACAGCACCTTCCAAATCCACAACTACTTCCATCTAGAATGAAGAGAGCAGCAGACATATGGGGACACCACCACCTCCAAGTTCCCCTCGAAGCCACTCACCATCCTGACTTGGAAATATATCGCCGTTCCTTCACTGTCACTGGGTCAAAATCCTGGAATTCCCTCCCTAATGGCATTGTGGGTCAACCCACCGCAGGTGGATTGCAGCGGTTCAAGAAGGCAGCTCACCCCCACCTTCTCAGGGGCAACTAGGGATGGGCAATAAATGCTGGGCCCAGCCATCAACGCCCACGTCCCACAAATGAAAAGAAAAAAAAACAGGTCATAGTCCAACAGAGATAGTAGGAACTGCAGATGCTGGAGAATCCGAGACTACAAGAAATGAAAGGTCTCGGCCCGAAACGTCAGCCTTCCCGCTCCTATGATGCTGCTTGGCCTGCTGCGTTCATCCAGCTCTGCACCTTGTTATCTCATAGTCCAACAGGTTTATTTGAAATCACAAGCTTTCAAAGTGCTGCTCCTTCATCAGGTGAAGATGAAAATTAAAGCAGAGGGATTTGAGGTAGTGCACTGAAATGGATAGAGAACTGCTTGGCAGACAGGAAACAAAGACTGGGAATAAAGAGGTCTTTTTTCCAAGTGGCAGGCAGTGACTCGTGGGCTACCACAGGGACCAGTACTAGGACCCCAGCTATTCACAGTACATTAATGATTTAGAACATAGCATAAAGTACTATACAGCACAGGAACGGGCATGTTGGCCCATGATGTTGCGCCAACATGATGCCAAATTAAACTAATCCCTTCTGCCTGCCCTTGATCCACATCCCTCCATTCCTTACATATTCATGTGCTTATCTAAAAGTCTCTTAAACGCCCTTAGATGAGGGAACTAAATGTAATATCTCCAGATTTACAGATAGCACAAAGCTGGGTGGAAGGATGAGTTGTGAGGAGGGTACAGAGATGTTGCAGTGTGACTCGAACAGGCTGAGAGAGTGAGCTAAAGCATGGCAGATGCAGGATAATGTGGATCAAGTGAGGTTAGCCGCTTGGATAGCAAACATAGGGAGGCCGATTATTACCTAAAAGGCTTTAAATTGAGAGACAGAAAGTAAAAAGCATTGCAGGAACAGCAGGCAGTAAAGAAGACAAATGGTCTGTTGGAATAGTGTGAGCAGTTTTGGTCTCCTTATCTGAGGGAGGGTGCTCTGGTGATGGGGGAATGCAGTGAAGGTTTACCAGACTGATTCCTGGGACGGCAGGACTGATCTATGAGGAGACACTGGATTGGTTAGGATTATATTTGCTGGAGTTTAGAAGTATGGGGGTGTGGGGGTGGATCTCATAGAAACTGATAAAGTTTGAACAGGACTAGACAGGGTAAACACAGGAAGGAGGTTTCTGACAGTGGGGAAGTCCAGAACCAGGGTCATTGTTTAGGGATACAGAGGTAGGTCATTTAGGACTGAGATGAGGAGAAATATCTTCATCCAGAGAGTGGGGAGCCTGTGGAATTCACAATAACAGAAAGTGGTTGAGGCCAAAACATTGAAGACTTTCAAGAAGGAGTTTGATATAGTTCTTAAAGCTTTAGGGACCAAGAGTATGGAGAGAAAGTGGGAACAGTTGGATGATCAGCCACGGTCAGACTGAATGGAAGAGCAGACACAAAAGGGCCAAATGGTTGCCTTATCCTCCAATTGCTTTTACATTGCTTTGTTGCTATGTGACAGCCCTTGACATCAAGGTTGCATTCGACTGTGTGTGGCATCACGGAGCACTAGAAAAACCAGAAACAATGGGTATCAGGGGGCAAACTCTCTGCTCATTGGAGTCATGCCTGACACATAGGAAGATGGTTGTGGTTGTTGGAAGTCAGTTATCTCAGCTCCAGAACATCTCTGCAGGAGTTCCTCAGGGTAGTGTCCTAGGGCCAACCATCTTCAGTTGCTTCTTCAATGACCTTCCCTCCACCATCAGGTCAGAATTGGGGATGTTCGCCGATGATTGTACAATGTTCAGCACCATTCGCGACTCCTCAGATACTGAAGCAGTCCGTGTTCAAATGCAACAAGATCTGGACAATATCCAGGTTTGGGCTGACAAGTGGCAAGTGACATTCGTGCCACACAAATGCCAGGCTGTGACCATCACCAGTAAAAAACAATCCAATCACCGCCTCTTGACATTCAATGGCTTTACCATCACTGAATCGCTCACTATCAGTATCCTGGGGGTTATCATTGACCCATGTCAATACAGTGGCTATAAGAACAGGCCAGAGCTAGGAATATTATGGGAAGTAACTCACCTCCTGACTCCCCAGAGCCTGTCCACCATCTACAAGGCACAAGTCAGGAGTGTGATGGAATAGTCCCCACTTGCCTGGATGGGAGCAGCTCCAACAACACTCAAGAAGGTCAACACCATCCAGGACAAAGCAGCTGCTTGATTGGCATCACATCCACAAACATTTACTCCCTCCACCACCGACGCTCAGTAGCAGCAGTGTGTACCATCTACAAGATGCACTGCAGAAATTCACTTTGTTGCTGCTGAGTGCCGGTACGAAGCAGACTGGAACTAGAGCAATGCAGGGACGGTTGCTGGACTTGGGCCTGGTACCATGTGCTGAGCTGCTGCTGTTTTGCACATTTTTGGAATTCTTTACTGGTCTGTGATGTAAATCCTTTCAACAATGTTATAACCACCTCATTTCTACCTTATTCTTAGACATTAAGTGAAGCTACTGCTTTCCTTTCAATCCTATTTTGTATATTAATACTTTTTTTTACTCTGTAAGATTTGTGTCTAGGTACTTGTACCTGAAGATGGTGTTTTTATAAGGCAGCCATTGTAAAAGGTTTTCACTGTACTCCTGTAATTCTGTATTGGAGTACATATGACAATAAAGGATATTCATATTCAAAGATTCTCAGACAGCACCTTCAAAACCCACCATCACTTCCATCTAGAAGGACAAGGGCAGCAGGTACATGGGAACACCACCCCCTGCAAGTTCCCCTCCAAGCCACTCACCATCTTGACTTGGAAATATATCACCGTTCCTTCACTGTCACTGGGTCAGATTCCTGGAATTCCCTCCCTAATGGGGGTTGTAGTTCAAGCAACAGCAGGTGGACTGCAGCGGTTCAAGAAGGCAGCTCACCATCACCTTCTCAAGGAGGCAGCTAGGGACAGGCAATAAATGCTGGCTCAGCCAGCGATGCGCACATCCCATGGATGATTGTAAAAATGATCACGTCTCCCCCAGCCCCTCTCTGGGCAAAGGAGCACACCCCCAGCTTATCCACTGTCTCTGTAATGAACTGAAATGCCTCTTTCTTGACCCTTGTTTGAGTAAATCTGTGCAGCCTTTCTATTCCCTCGATATCTCCCCTCTCATGTTCACTGCCCACTTTATAAAGTTCAGGCACAGGAGAGCTGTCAAACCATTATTCTCATTTCTAGTTACCTCCCTCTCTTTCTTTGTAGCAGTTTATCAGAACCCCCTCTGTCTGTCTCACCTTCTCTCATTAAACTAACTTCCCTCAAACCCTATCAGCAAATCCATGTGAGAAGCAACAGGAGACCAGACAGTTCGAGAATGTTCATCCTTGCTCTAGATCTCTCTCTCTCTCTCTCGCTCTCTGCGCTCAGTTTGCATCGAAAGGATCAGATGCAAATTTCTGGCTCTGAGGCTGCTGGTGGGATGGGGGCGGGGGCTGGGGGGTGTGCGGTAGGGGAAGAGTCGGGGGGTTGGTGGCGTTGTTTACTCCGAGGCTGTAGCTGAGGTAATCATAGAATCCCTACAATGTGGAGGCAGGCCATTCAGTTCACAGACCCTCTGAAGAGCATTCCACCCAGACACATCCTCATAACCCTGCATTTCCTGTGGATAATCCACATTCCTGAACACTATGAGCAATTTCCCATGGCCAGTCCATCTAGCCTGCACATCTTTGGACTGTGGGAGCAAACCGGAACACCCAGAGGAAACCCACGCAGACACGGGGAGAATGTGCAAACTCCACACAGACAGTGGCCCGAGGGTGGATTCGACCCTGGGTCCCTGGCACTGTGAAGCAGCAGTGCTAACCACTGAGACACTATGTTACCCTTGAAAGTATCAGTTGAAACTTTATCCGTGTCCCAGAGCAGAGGGTGGGCCGATTGTGGCAATATGTTCTGCCTAGACCTTGAATATAAGCTTCTTAAATGACAGCCTAAAGCTTTGCCATCGATTTCTGTGAGTGCAGAGGGTCCAGCCTGAGGGAGACTGGTTTATCGAATGGAAATGAACTGGGCCCAGCAATTCCAGAAAAGTACGACAGTAACGAGAGCACACCCAGTGAAATGTGAATGTTGCTGCTCTGTGCCATTCCCAGCTCCTCAGGGTCATGAACACACACCAGGTAAAGGCAGATGACTCACTGCCCACACCTCCTCCCCCTCTCCACCAATGGCAGCTGGAAAGTGGTGATAAACTAAACCCCCACCCCTCCCTGAGTCAGACAATCCCACTGCAAACAAACAGAGTGTACAGGAGATACACCCAAGGGGCTGTCTGAGGTGGAACAGTTCAGCGATGAAGAGGGGCTGGATAAGGTTGCGCCGTTTTTTTTGGAGCAGAGGAGTTGAGGGGGGCACCCGAAAGAGGTGTGTAAGATTATGAGGGGCATGGACTGGGTGAATAGGAAGCAGCTGCTCTCCTAAGCAGAAGGGACATCGTTTTAGAGTGAGGGGATTTGAAGAAAACATTTTTCACCCAGAAGGTGGGTTGGATTCTAGAATGGGAGGGCAGTTGATATAGGAAACCTCACAACCTTTAAAAAAATACTTAGATAAGCCCTTGAATTGTAACAAGGCTGTGGGCTTAGTGCAGAAAGTGGGGGTGGTGTAGGAGTAGTGTACTCTTGACAGGATAGACTCAATGAGCTGAAAGGCCCCTTCTGCACTGTATGATTCTATGATTCAAATCCCAGTACATTAAGTAGGGGACCAAATTGCAGCTGATATCCCTCAGTGTGGTACTGAGGGGCTGTGTTACCCATGGGATAGCCTACGCAGATGGGACATGAGGTTATCATGAGGAGATGAGGTCTCATTGCAGATTGGAGGCTGGGTATTGGCACAGACTGGGGCAGAAGGGCTATAAACTGTGTACTTTTTTTAATTAGAGATAGCAGGAACTGCAGATGCTGGAGAATCCGAGACAACAATCTGATGAAGGGTCTAGGCCCATAACGTCAGCCTTTCTGCTCCTATGATGCTGCTTAGCCTGCTGTGTTCATCCAGCCCTGCACCTTGTTGTCTCTACTTTTTTTTATTTTTCCTTTTTCTTCTTATGCTAGATTTTTAATTTATTGTTTTTTTCTATTTTATGCCAAATACTTAAGAATCTGCTCATTCGAGTGCACATGACAATAAATCTAATTCATATAAAACCAAAGCTCCATTTGTCAACTTGGCTAATATAAAACAATGGCATGCCACTGATTGAAGACGAGCTGGGGTGATATATAAAAAAAGTCTTCCTGTTCTTCCTTTAGATACAGCACACAGTGGGGAAAGGGGCATGATTCACTCCCATCTGTTACCATGTGGTTTTACTGCTGCTTAATAATTCCTGATAATGTCACCAGTTAATTAATTCAGTCTTAATCCTGTCAATTGTTTAACAAAGTTACTCAATATCTTTCTTTTTAAAACAAAAGCACCTTGCATATCCACTGTGCCATTCAGAGAATGTCAGGATTTGTTGAAGTATTTCAGTCAATGGGTTATTTTTCTCAGCGTGTTTGCTGTTGAGATGCAGGGAGCTCGGCAGCTAATTCCCACACAGTGACACCCTGTGACTGTGGCCTGGGTAATCTGCAGGAGTGGACCGGAGAGAGAGAAACCAGGGTCTGCAGGCAGCCAATAGTCCGTGGAGTTTGTCTTCAGCAGCCGGGTTCCTCCTGATCTTTGGGTAGCTGGTGTGGAGGGGTGCGGGCAGGTTGGAGGATCTTCTCCAGGGCCTGCCCCTTGGCCTGGCCAGGCTGGGCTATTAACAGGTCCAGGGAGTGGGCCTTGGAGAGGGGGGGTCATTTCTGCTGGCTGGCTGCCTGCACCCTTCTGTGGTTATGTTTGAATCCGGGTGTGCTTGGAGAGAGAGCACACAGTGTCCGCCAGTGCGCTCGATGCCTTTAGGGAGAGGTGGGCATTGCTGAGGGTGGAGTGCATTATCAGCCCCTCCAACTCCATTTTAATTTACCCCCTCCCTCTCTGTCCCATCTGGTGTCATTGCATCAGGAGGTAAATGAATAATTAGGAACACAGGGGGATTCTATAACATCAGCTTGTGGTTTGTGTCGAGGTCACTGAGCAGACTGGGCAGGGGATGTTGGGGGAGGAGCTGGTCATCCTTGTCACTCTCTTCATGAGAAAAAGGGAGGAATTTTGGAGGGAGTGCAAAATCAAACTGCCTGAATCTCCTCTCCCCTCCCTTCCCCACTCGGAGTTTTTGAGGGTGGGGTAGTGAGGGAGGTAGACACAGATGACAGTGAGACTTTGATACCGATTCCTTCAGCTTAGAGAAATGCTAGCTCAGTACTGATGGTGTTTTTCAAATCTCTCTCGGGACTGGGAGATGCTTTACCTGCTGCAGAAAGTGACAGGGTTTAATTTCTCCCAGCAACCCCTCGGCGTAAACTCTCTATCCCCTCGCCCAGTATCACTGTCACACAGCTCTCTCTGGCTGCTCAGGGAGAGGGATGGAGAGAGTGAGAGAGATACAGACAGAGAGAGGGGGAGGGGGGAGAGGGATGGAGAGAGTGAGAGAGATGCAGACAGAGAGAGGGGAGAGAGAGGGGGGAGACAAAGAGAGAGAGGCGGTGAGGGGGGGAGAGTGAGAGAGATACAGACAGAGAAGGGGGGTGTAGAGAGGGGGTGGGAAGGTAGGGAGAGAGAGATACAGACAGAGAAAGAAGGCAGGGAGAGAAAAAGAGATACAGACAGAGAGAGGGGGAGGGGGGAGAGGGAGGGGTGAGTGTGAGAGAGAGAGAGATACAGACAGAGAGAGGACAGAGAGGTGGTAGACAGAGAGAGAGAGGCGGTGGGGGGTGCGGAGAGTGAGAGAGATTCAGACAGAGAAAGGGGAGAGAGAGGTGGGAGACAGAGAGAGAGAGGCAGTGGAGGGGGGAGAGTGAGAGAGATACAGACAGAGAAGGGGGGGTAGAGAGGGGG
>NW_025969254.1:0-3989 GCF_021869965.1 Rhincodon typus
ATGTGGAAAGTCTTCTTGGGGCCTGGGATGGGGGTGAGGGAGGAGGTGTAGGGGCAGGTGTAGCACTTCCTGCGGTTGCAGGGAAAAGTGCTAGGTCTTTGACTGGTCTGTCTCTTCTCCACCTATCTTCTCCTCTATCCACCTTCTATCCGCCTCCCCCTCTCTCCCTATTTATTTCAGAACCCCCTTCCCCTCCTCCACTTCTGAAGAAGGGTCTAGGCCCGAAACGTCAGCCTTCCTGCTCCTCTGATGCTGCTTGGCCTGCTGTGTTCCTCCAGCTCTACACCTTGTTATCTCAGATTCTCCAGCATCAGCAGTTCCCACTATCTCCGATGCAGACTTTAGTCCTGATTGACAAAATGATGTCACCCCTTTAATATGCTACCAACTTGCACTTCCTTGTTTAGTTTCTGCTTTCACTCTCAACTGTTATTCACATTCAACAAGTAATTTTAATAAGTATTTTGCAATTTAAAATGGGAGGTAAAGGTGATGCATTCTGTCTTCATTCTTGAATTCTCCGGCTGAGATATGGTCTGTTCTAAATCTACGCATCTGTAAGTTCCTTTGAGTGCTGAGATCTCCTTCCAAAAATTGTTTGCAACACTCTGCTTGAAAATGTTTAAAATCTGATCGAGCGACACTTTCTTCAACTACACTTAAATGTATTCATCACCAGCCAAAAAGCAAGTGTTGAATTTTACTCAGACGAATTGAATCCATGAGCTTAAAAGTATCTTTGAGGAGCCAGCCAGCTAGTTCAAGAACTGATCCCACAGAATCAGACATAGCAAGTGAATAGATCAAAATCAACAAAGGCTCAGAGTTGGAGAGATGAACAAAGGCTCAAACAACACCTGAAATGCTCATTGTATGTTGCTGCTGTAAAGGAGCCAAACTGTGATGATGTTGTTTTAATTACTAAGAAATAGAGAACAAAAGCAAAAATGTATTATGCACAATCTGATCCCACAATGGCTTTGAGATATGTTCCTGCATAATTGTTTTTATGTAATGCTGCTTGAGGGATAAATATTGGCCAGCTGGACATTGCCAGAACTTCTGTGTTCTTCTTCAAAATAATGCCATTAAGTCTTGGTCTAAATGGTACCTGGGTTTAATGCCTTATCACAAAGATTTGATTATATTAGAGGTACACTATTAAGTGACTTTTTGATTTATTATTTATTTTCCTTTCGTACTTCAGACTGCGACAAACGCAGACATTAAGATACAATTCTGCACCAAACTATTTCCACTGCTAGTAGAAGACAAAGTCAGTAGATTAAGTTGCAGGAATGCAATTGAATTCACAAGTTGTAACATGCTATGCTCCATCATGAACCATAGGGGGATTTGGCAGATTTATAAACTATACTGAGAAACAAATAAAGCAGAAATTTACTCTCAATAACAATCCCTGAAATGTAGTGAACTGGTACAGAAAAATAGATGTGATTGTAATACTGTACTTTAGGCTCTCATTCTATTGTTACAAACCAACATGGTGCTATCAGTTTGCACAGCAAAGGTTGTAAAATATACATGAGTCACAGTGGCTTTAAATTTTGTGCTTTAACTGCAGACATATTAGATTATATTAAAACTATAACAGTTGGGGAAGGTTCACGATTAATGCAATCAATTCTCCTGAATGACTTTGCAGAACTAGTCTTGTGAACCATAGAACTGAGTTAATTACTTATAAACTCATTTAACACAGAAAGGATTAAAGGAACTGTGATAAACATGCAGTATTAGTCCATAATCTTCACTTACTTGAGGAAATCTGAAGTATAAATCGGTGTGATGTACTGTTTCGTAGATCCTTTCACTTTGCCCATTCAAGTACGTGACATCTGTAGAACTACCTGTCAGCTCACCGCTAAAATATGAAGTGTCTGAAGAAGAAGTTAATTATTACCTGCTAAGGTTGAAATTTGACACACCCACTACCAGCTGCCCTGCGCATTTTGGAAGTGTTTACTTTGTTATTATAAGCAGTTAGTACAAACCCATCTGCTCTGGCGTATCATCGGAGACACTACTCTGCACCTGTCTGAGAAACTGTCTGTTAAAAAGAACAGTTTTGCTTCTCTAGAAGAACTTCCTGCTGCAGATGAACTCCTGCACCAAGGTTTGTTGAGGTGGTGTGACTAGAAAACTTGTGACTGTAAGGATTAGATATAATGTGTTCATCAAAGCAGAATGAAATTTGGATTGTCAACTAAAAGAAAGAAAGTGTTGCATTGATAAATTGTCTTCCATTGCCGCAGGGCATCCGAAAGTGCTTTACAATCAATTAAGTACACTTGCTATGTCGTCACACTTGTATTGTATGTGACAATAAATAGGAGAACATGGACACTGCAAAGTCTTACAAACAGCGGTGTGGTTATTGGCACCGTGGGTGGAGACGCTGCCCCAGAAGGGAGGAAGAAGAACGGCAGGGCTAAACAGGTCGGGGATTCAATTGTAAGGGGAACACACAGGCATTTCTGAGGCTGCAGCACTGTGTTGTGTAAGTAAAAGCAGACCACAGGCATTCTCAACACCCAAGCAGATGCAGACAGATCTGTCCAGGCAACTGCCCAGCATCTTCCACAACTCAATGGTTCGTTATATGAAAACCTTTGTACTGCTGTGACTCCAGTGTTATTTCTTTTCCGTGTGGGTGATAAGGATATCTTCACAGGTGTAATCAACTACCTCTTCAGAGGATAATAAAGCGAAATATTACAGGTGCTGGAGGACTGAAATAAAAATAGAACACACTGGAGATACTCAGAAGATCAGGCAGCATCTGTAGAGAGAGAAACAGAGTTAACAGACAGACTCTCCCAATGAAAACAGCAGTGCATATTAGAGTCACAGAGTCAAAGAGCAGCCCAGCATGGAAACAGAGATAGTAGGAACTGCAGATGCTGGAGAATCCGAGACAACAAGGTGCAGGGCTGGATGAACACAGCAGGCCAAGCAGCATCATAGAATCATGGAAACAGATCCTTTGGCCCAACTTGTCCATGCCGACCAGATTTCCAAAATTAATCTAGTCCCATTTTGCCAGCATTTGGCCATATCCCTTTAAACCTTTCCTATTCATAGGCCCATCCAGATGCTTTTTAAATATTGTAACTTTACCAGCCTCCGCCATGCTCCAGTCAGAGCTCCTCTACTCATGGGTTCTTTTTCTTTTTCTTTCTTTTTTCTCCTCTTTGTAGCTTTCCCCCCACACCCCAAGCCCCCACCAATCTTTGACTGTCCTGCCCTGCCTGAAGAGGGAAGTCGAGGGAGACGGGTTGCGACTGGAGCCCACAGCCAAGCGAGTGGGCCGAGTCCCTCAGTGGCGGAGCGAGCAGGCCGAGTCCAGCAGTGGCGGAGTGAGCAGGCCGAGTCCTGCGGTGACCGAGCGAGCAGGCCGAGACCCTCAGTGCCCAAGCGAGCAGGCCGAGTCCTGCAGTGGCCGAGCGAGCAGGCCGAGTCCTGCAGTGGCCGAGCGAGTGGGCCGAGTCCTGCGGTGGCCAAGTGAGCAGGCCGAGTCCTGCAGTGCCCGAGCGAGTGGGCAGAGTCCTGCGGTAGCCGAGCGAGCAGGCCGAGTCCTGCTGTGGCTGAGTGAGTGGGCGGAGTCCTGCGGTGCCCAAGCGAGTGGGCCAAGTCCTTCAGTGGCCGAGCGAGTGGGCATAGTCCTGCTGTGGCTGAGTGAGTGGGCCGAGTCCTTCAGTGGCCGAGCGAGCAGGCCGACTCCTGCAGTGCCCGAGCAAGTGGGCCGAGTCCCTCAGTGGCCGAGCGAGTGGGCCAAGTCCTGCGGTGGCCGAGCGAGCAGGCCGAGTCCTGTGGTGCCCGAGTGAATGGGCCGAGTCCTGTGGCGCCAGAGCGAGTGGGCCGAGTCCTGCAGCGCCCGATCGAGTGGGCCAAGTCCTTCGGTGGCCGAGTGAGCGGGCCAAGTCCTGCGGTGGCCATGCGAGCGGGCCAAGTCCTGCGGTGGCCGA
>NW_025969254.1:4089-7555 GCF_021869965.1 Rhincodon typus
GCCATGCGAGCGGGCCAAGTCCTGCGGTGGCCGAGCGAGCGGGCCAAGTCCTCCGGTGGCCGAGCGAGCGGGCCGAGTCCCTCAGTGGCCGAGCGAGTGGGCCGAGTCCTGCGGTGGCCGAGCGTGTGGGCCGAGTCCCGCGGTGGCCGAGCGTGTGGGCCGAGTCCCGCGGTGGCCGAGCGTGTGGGCCGAGTCCCGCGGTGGCCGAGCGTGTGGGCCGAGTCCCGCGGTGGCCGAGCGTGTGGGCTGAGTCCTTCAGTGGCCGAGCTAGTGGGCCGAGTCCTTCAGTGGCCGAGCGAGCGGGCCGAGTCCCTCAGTGGCCGCGCGAGCAGGCCGAATCCTGCGGTGCTCGAGTGAGCGGGCCAATTCCTGCGGTGGCCGAGTGAGTGGGCCAAGCCCAGTGGCAGTGGCGCAGGGGGCCAGAGCCGGAGCAGCAGTTGAGTGAGTCCTGGACTGAGACCAGCACATGGAGGCAGCGTGGCCTTGTGCTCTTGGGCTGGCGAGCGCAGACTCATGCTGGAGAGGGCCTGGAACTTAAGCACTTATGGTCACTTTGATTTTCATTCTTGGCTTTTCAAACTGTTCCCACGCTAACCTATTATTTTTTAATCTGTAACAACACTTAAAGCATCTGTACCTAGGTACTCTGTACCTAAGGTGGTGCTACGAGGCAACATTTCAAACTTTTCACTCCATTCGTTCAAGGATATTCTATTCTGGCAGCTCATTCAATACATGCACCTCTGTGTGAAAATGTTACTCCTTAGGTCCCTTTTAAATCTTTCCCCTTTCACCTTAAATCTATGCCTTCTAGTTTTGGTTTCCGCTACCCTGGGTAAAAGACCTTGACTATTCACCCTATCTCTGCCCCTCATGATTTTATAAACTTCTTTGAGATCACCCCTCAGCTTCCAACACTCCAGGGAAAATAACCCCAGCCTATTCAGCCTGTCCCTATAGCAGGGAGACATGAATTGCACACAGTTTTCCAAAAGTGGCCTGACCAATTTTCTGTACAGCTGCAACATGACCTCCCAACTCATACATTGATATGACTCTGTGGAAGTCCTGACCTTTGCACATGTATGAGCTTACTGAGGAAGTTTAAACTTGCAGCGAGTAGAACTGTATTCCCTGATTCCCTCTGTGGATGAATCCAACTTGGACATTAGTGAAAGAGGCTCAGGTTTAAAGCTCTCTAGTTGGTGGAAATTTAACCTGGGGTTTTCCCAATGATTATCTCAGGCAGAGGACATGATTAACAGCTCGGATCGGTTTTTGAAAGCCATGAAGAAATACTCTTCCACCCCGACAATGCTCATCCTCCTCTCTTACACTCCCAAAAATGTTCACCATGCCACCTATATTTTCAAATGCAGTTTAACTCGACAATGTTCTCTCCCCTGCCCCACACTCTACCTAACAATATAAACAGAAAGTGCTGGAGAAACTCAGCAGGTCTGGCAGAATTGGTGGAGAGAGAAACAAAGTTAGCCGTTTGGCATCTGATCAACTCTTCTTCAGAATTGAATTTGATTCATTGAAGCAGATTTCCTGATATGCTCATGTTTTCCAGGATTGTATCCCACAATTATTCCGAAGCCTATGTGCTAACTCATATTAGAACTAACCGCATAGCGTGAGAGAGATTGATAACGCAGCAGAAAACTATTGAGGTTAACTTACATGTGACATGGTCAATGAGATAAACTTTTATTTTTAAATGCTCCTTAACAGAATGTTACTTTGAGTGACTAAGACATTCCTGCTCACTAAATACAAGACCTGGCGTGCATGAGAATGCATATTTCTTCACCACTATCAAATTTGACAGATGGCTGATGCAGGATTGTACATGCTGAAAGGAAACATTTGAAGTCAATGGGCCGTGATTTTCCAACGCCTCAGAAATAAGGATGGGGAGGGCCCAAAAAAGTGAATGGAGGGGCATCATCCTCGATCTCCGATGCTACTACCCCAGACTGCAAGTGAAATGTAAACAGTGCGAACTTTTGGAAGAACAGAAACTGAGACCTCGTTGAGGTCCTCCAGGACTCAGGAAGACTTGCTTCCATTGCTGCTTGAAGTGTTCTGAGAAGGCTGGTAAGTCCAATGCTTGACCCATAGACTCCATCACATGGGATCCACTTGTACTCATGGGATGGGGTAGATGAGTTATTTGGAGAGTTTACACACTCATTATCTACTCCAAGTTTTTCAATACTTCTAATTTCTGAACCATCCCCAAATTATGAAATTGTGTCCTGTACACCCAAGTCCAGGTCACAAAAGTATATATTTTTAAAAAGAACGCAGATCAATTCCTCAGTCAGAAAAGCAATTACACACGACTGCTCTGTTTAGTGCACTCAGAAACTTTGTATCCATGCTGCCTGATTCTGTCCCTGTTATTCTAGGAGTTTGAACTAGTAAGCCTGTTACAAGGCTCTTTCCAAACACCTTTTGGAAGTTCATGTACATTACATCAACTGCATACCTCATCAGTGAAGTTAGTTCAACATAATTTACCTTCAACAAATCCATGCTGGATTTCCCTACTTAATCGACATCTGTCTGTGTGACTACTAATTTGTCATGTATTACCGATTCTAAAATCTTTCCCACCTCTGAAGTTAAACTGAGTGGATGTTAGTTCCTGGGTTTATACTTACATTCTTCTTTAACAATATTTACAAGCTTAACAGACTTAATACAGAGGCTTTTTTTGTTTGAAAGACACAAGAAGTAAATGTGTTGTGAAACTAGAAATGGTTCAGAAAAGATTTACGAGGTTGTTGCCATTGTTGGAGGATTTGAGCTATAGGGAGAGGGTAAATAGGTTGGGGCTGTTTTCCCTTGAGTGTCAGAGGCTTAGGGATGACCTTATAGAGACCAGGAACAATGTTAATTAACACAAACAAAAACAAAGTTGCTGGAAAAGCTCAGCAGGTCTGGCAGCATCTGGGAAGGAAAAAAGCAGAGTTAACGTTTCGGGTCCGGTGACCCTTCCTTGGAGTTCCCCTTGAGTTCCGAGGAAGGGTCACCGGACCCAAAACGTTAACTCTGTTTTTTCCTTCACAGATGCTGCCAGACCTGCTGAGCTTTTCCAGCAACTTTGTTTTTGTTCCTGATTTACAGCATCCGCAGTTCTTTCGGTTTTTATTGACTAACACAAAAACTAGGGAAGGAATGTGTGGTCAGCATTTTATTGGGAATAGGGTCGAGAGAACAGGGAGTGTAACTCACGAACATGATCTCAAAGAGGGCATGGGTAGACAAGGAAGCTCAAAGAAATAAGTTCAGGGTGAGGGCAGGGGACCATCTTGGAGGAAGTTTAACTTGTTGGACTAGGTGAATGAAGGGAAGTGCTAAAGTTGTTTGATGAAATGATCTCTAACAGTCCTTTAACTCTTTTACAGAGGTTCCCCAATGAATGAGCCTCAGGTTCCCCATTGATTGAGCCTCA
>NW_025969254.1:7565-13406 GCF_021869965.1 Rhincodon typus
TCCCCATTGATTGAGCCTCAGGTTCCCCAATGAATGAGCCTCAGGTTTCACAACGAATGAGCCTCTGGTTCCCTATGGCACGGGCTGCCGCTTCCCCTCAGCCACCTGCAGGGGGCGGAAGCCCGGTGCGTGTGACGTCATCGCGTCACGGAAGCGTCTGGTGTCGGCCGTGTGTGTACCGTCACTTCCGGAAAGGGTCAGTGGCCGGAAGTGGTGTTGGAAAGACAGGGAGAGTGTGAACACATCCATTCAATCCAAGAATGATAAATCTGAATGTGTCTCGGTGACGAGAGGCTGTGAGATGTGCAGGTGGGAGGAGGTATTTGGGTACTGGGATAAATTTAATAAAATCCTGTCCACAGGTAGAGAAAGGAATCAAGAAAGCTAATGGAATATTGGCTGTTATCTCAGAAACTCAAAGTAAGAAAATGAGGCTTTGGCTGTGCAGGATCCTATCTGCAGCATTACCTTCACTTTTGGGCGTGTATTTTACGAAGAATATTATTGACTTTGGAGGAGGATGAAACAGGATCACCAGAATGATACAAGGGCTTAAAGAGACATCATTACAGAAACATGGCATGTATTTTTTTTTGAGTGCAGGATATTGAAAAGTGAATGAGTCAAAGTGTTTAAAATGATGAAGGATTTGGGAAACCCAAAAGAACCGAGGATGCTGTAAATCAGGAACAAAAACTGCCTGTCAGTCGCTTTCCCAGAAACTTCTGTTTTCGTGAAGGATTCAGGAGGGTAGACACAAGCTGGGAAATCCAGGTTAAAGAGCCACGAGCTTAAAATCAAAGCTAAATGCACGAATGATGCTCAATATGTGCCAGATATCAATCCTGGCATCTTTCTGATCTCTGTGGGTCAATTCCCAAAATGAACACACTGATTGCCAATTAATTCAACAGACTGCAAGCCATTGGTCTTTATTGTGAACCCTGCCTTCTTTTCGTATCAGATGTTCTAACTGTGCTGTACCTAATTATTCTTCCAGCTGGTTGGAAGTGACGAGGCAAAAACCTAATTCCAAACATGAATTTGGAGGCGAAGAGTGGATCGTCATCGACCTCTGCTGATACAGGACAGGGAGAGCCGGAGCAGAAAAAGTCTCTACCACCTGTTGTGTTGGCCAAGATTGAGCGGAACCGACAGAGAGCACTGATCCTGCGGCAGGCCAGGCTAGCCAGCAGACCCTACCCTTCCGCTGATTCAGGCAAGTAGTGTTTTTCTGATGTTAATACACTGATTTGTTCTGTAGTGTTACGTCTGAATAGAATTATTTAAATATGCTCTGTAGCTGAGAGCTCGGAACTAAGACAAAAAGATCTTGCTGTTTAGAATTTAAATCTAAGCCCTGTTTTTAAGCATGATCTGTGTTCACTGATGGATGTAATCCTGTACATTCTGCAATACCACAGTTTTGTCTAAAAGGATATTTATATTTGTATCTAACAGGTGGCACTGTTGCAAAGCTTGCACCCAAAGTAATAGATACAGGAGGAGGATTCTTTCTAGAGGAGGAGGAGGAAGAGCTTCCTGAAGTGAATAAAGTTGTACATCAACCAGGTACATTTGTATTAAACATTCTAGCACAGTATGATTGGGATGGGATTGCATCCAGAGGGGATGCAGAGGAGATTCACCAGGTTGTTGTTCACCCTGGAGTATTTTAACTATGAACAGGTACTAGATAGGCTGTGATTGTTATCCTTCGAGCAGGGAAGGCTGGGCAGATGGGGAGGGGTGCTGACTGAGATGTACAAAATTGAGGGACAAAAGTAAAAGGAAACATCCTTTAGTAGAGGGATCAATGACCACAGATCAAGAGGTTCGGAAGTATTTAAAGAATGTCTTTCGACATTCAGGTGATGGAGTCTTTGATACTTAGTGCCTGAGAGGTTATAAACACAGGAACCATCGCAACTTTTAAAACTTGAAATGTCCTAGCAACGAGGCCACGGGCCACGTGCAAAAAAAATGCAACTAGAGGAGATAGGTTCTTGATGACCAGTGCAGGTATGATTGGCCAAAGTGACTCTTTCCATGGTGTAAAACTAAGGTTTAACCTTTCTGACTCAATCAGTACAGGTCCGAGGTGCACATAAAGCACAGAAAAATCCCTAAAGTGATTTTTAAAAAAAAAACAAATTCTGGGCTACTGCTACCAAATGATGCAACCTCACGAGACTTGTCCAGATTAGAAGTACTGAATATTATTTAAATAGGGAAAGACTGCAGAAAGCTACAGCAAAGGGATTTAGGGGTCTTTGTGCATGAATCACAAAATACTTGCATCCAAGTTCATTGGGTAATGGGGAAGGCAAATGGACTTTTGACCTTTATTTCAAAGGGGTTGGAGCATAAAAGTGGGGAGGTCTTACTAAGATGGTATAAGGCATTAGTCAGACCACAACTGGAAAACTGTTATGGTCCTGTACCAAAAAAAAAATACTGGCAATGGAAGCAGTCCAGAGAAGGTTCACTAAGTTGATCCTGGGCATGGAAAGATTTTCTTATGAGGAAATGTTGAGTAAGTTGGATTTATACTCGTTGGAGTTTAGAAGAATGAGAGCATATAAGATTCTTAGGGGCTTCACAGGGTAGGGGCAAAGAGATTGTTTGCCTTTGTGGGAGAGTTCAGGCCAGAGGACGTATCTCAAATTGAGGGGTTAACCATTAATAATAGTCACACAGCACGGAAACAGACGCTTCAGTCCAACCAGTCCATGTCGACCATAATCCCAAACTGAACTAGTCCCATGAAGAGTTTATTTTCTGACGATAGTGTATCTGTGGAATTCTTTACACAAAGGGCTGTCGAGGCTGGGTCGTTAAGTATATTCAAATCTCAGACAGATTCCTAATCAGTAAAGTAAATGGACAGTTATCGAGATAAGGGAGGAAAGTGAAGTTGAAGATTATCAGATCAGCGCATTGAATGGCAGAGTAGACTTGATGGGCCTGGTTCTTCTGATCTTGTTGCTGTTATATATAGCGTGGTCTGCAGAAAATACTGGAAATCATTTCAGTATAGGAAAACACGCAGCCTGTGGTTTGGTATGTACAGTATAATCTGCATCAGCTCACAGCCTACATTTCCCTGGATGGTGGCCTTGCCTGTGACACTCACGTCCTATAAATAAATCACAAGTACTCCGTTTAGTTGTGGATGGACAAATGGACAAGATGCATTAGCTGATCAAACCTCATTCTTTATTGGTACAGCATCCATACAAGTTGCATTTTACTGTCTAACAGACTGGCTAACAGACTGTCAACTTGGGTATTTCCTCCTCCCTGCCCATTTGACCCTCCCAGGCTTTAATTATCAGTCACAGCATGCAATGCATTTGCCCATACAAGTAAAAGATTTATAGTGTGAGGATGACATTTGACCAATTTTGTTTATGCATGTAATTGATCCTTTTCCAATTGGAAACAGTTTCTCCTTATTGAATCAAAACACTCCATAATTTTTGAACAACTCAGTCAAATCTCCCCTCAACCTCCTTTGCTGTCAGTTCTAGTAGGATCTCCATCTCTTTGAATTCTTCCCTGATGATATTCCATTAAGTCCCCTATACGACTTCTGTAAGTCCTTTACATCCTTACTAAAATGAGGTGCCCAGAACTGGCAACAATATACCAGCTAGGGTCCAACCAGGTTCAGTGTAACTTCTTTGCTTTTGTGCTCCATATGCATTTATTTAAAAATCCAATGTGTATTTTGTTACAATCGTCTCAATTTGTGCTGCCATCTTTACTTAATTGTATATTTCCTTTAAAATTGTTCCATTTCGCTTATGTTGCATCTCCTTCCTGCCAAAATGAATCACTTCATCCTTGTGTTAAATTGTATCTGCGTCTTCCTGGAGTTTATTACAACTCTCCTCACTGTCTACACTTGAGTTGTCTGTTAGCAGCAAACTTTGACATGATCTTCTGCATATCTAAGTGAATAATATATAGCAAAAAGAGCATGGTCCTACTATTAACCCCCATGGAATGTAATTGCAGATTTCATTCCAGTTTGAAAGGAAGAAAGTTCACTTCTGTCCCTAAGCCAATTTAGGATCCAGATTACCCCTGTAATTCCAAATTTTCATTTTTGCTAAATGTATACTTTCTGGCAGTTTATGAAAAAGCCTCTTGGAAGTCCAAATGCGCATCAATCACAGTATCCTCAACAGCATTCTCTGTTACTTTGTGTTGGCCAAGACAACAGGAGAACTTCTTGTTCCAGTTTCAGTCGTACAATGGACTGTTCCCTGGGTTTTCGGTTTAAAGAACAACCAATTGACAGGATCTTCAACCACACAGTGCTGCCACCATTACTGAATCAAGATAATTGATCTATTTTACTGGGACAAATTATGCTGCAGGTCTGAGACTCCATTTTGGGGTGACACTGTACAACACTAATTACTTAAGTGCCTATAAATGTATGGGCCAGACCTCTTGTAGCTACTGTTTTACTGTCTTTATTACTCAAGTGCAGGTAATCGTTTCAGAAAATTTTCATCGTGCTAATTTTTTTTTCCCCCCTCTGCCACATTATAAGAAAGTTGTCGCTAATTCGAAATATGCTGTCTGTAACTGCAGGACCTGTCTTGGAATTTGATTATTTATTGTGTGAAGAATGTGGCAAAGAATTCATGGACTCCTTTCTCAGCAGTCACTTCGATTTACCTGTCTGTGATAATTGCAGGTATTGACAGTAATTTTATCCTTAGATACATAAGCTATGTTTAATGTTATGGGGGAGAAATTGAAAAGAAGTGGTCACAATGGCATCCCAATTGTAACTAAGCATATTGGATCAGATTGTTATTAATTACAGGTAAGTGTTTGTCAGGTATTTTCCAGAAATACAAATTGTTTATTCTTGGGCTGCAGGCATCACTATCAATACAAACATCCATTGCTGGTTAAAACCCGAAAGAACGGCAGATCAGAAATGGAAACAGAAGTTGCTGGAAAAGCTCAGCAGGTCTGGCAGCATCTGTGAAGAGAAAGCAGAGTTGGTGTTTCGGGTCCGGTGACCCTTCCTCAGAACTGTTATTGGAAGGACAGACCATCCCATTGGGATGGGGAGAGAGGACATGCTGCAGTGCTCTAGTGAATCACAGCGTAAACTGGAGAAACAACAACTCACGTTCAGACGAGGCACTTTACAGCCTTCTGGACTTAATATTGAGTTCAACACCTTCAAATTGTGAATGAACTCTGTTCTTCCCCTTCTTTTAGCTTGTTACATTCTGTTATGTCCTCTGTCCCCTCCCCACATTCCAGTGGGACTGTCTGTTCTTTCCAGTCTGGCAGGAGACATGCCATTGTTCTGCCGTACTGATCACTTAATCTGAAATATCAACATCTTTTCTGCACCAGTCCTCTACACCTACTAGCCCAACCCACCACCAAACTATAGCATAAATGCTGCCCCCTCCACAACACTTTGCTTCAGCTCTGAAGTCATCTAGACTTGAAACATTAGCTTGCTCTGTCTCCATGGATATTGCCTGACACACTGTGATCCCCAGCTTTTATTGTTTTCAGTGCAGATTCCAGCATCTGCAGTGATTTCCTCCTACCAATGATTGTGGTTGCTTTTACTCCTAAGTTTTTTTACTAATCAGATTTTTGAAAAAAAAAGTTAAATTGCCATAGAACACTTGCATTCACATTTTGAATTATTAGTCCATGAATATAAGCACTACATGACTCTAGTAGCAGAGCTGACCAGGAAAAAGAGATAACAAGGTGTAGAGCTGGATGAACACCGCAGGCCAAGCAGCATCAGAGGAGCAGGAAAGCTGATGTTTCTGGTCTAGACCC
>NW_025969254.1:13506-16215 GCF_021869965.1 Rhincodon typus
CCTAGTCAAGAATGCATTTGTTTTTACCTAATATGTACAGCACACAGGCAGGGCCTTTTGCCAACTGTTCCACTATAAGGTTTGTAGTCCAAATGAGATTCCGTCCACCTCTCCTCTTCCAACCCGATCAACGTAACATATTCCTCTTTATCTACGCCATTTGCCTCAACTGCTCCCTCTGGTGGAAGTTCCAAAATCTAATCTCAACTTCTTTCTGGTCAGAGATAGTAGGAACTGCCGATGCTGCAGAATCTGAGATAACAAGGCCATTTCTGAAGAAGGGTCTAGGTCCGGAACGTCAGCCTTCCTGCTCCTCTGATGCTGCTTGGCCTGCTGTGTTCATCCAGCTTTACACCTTGTTATCTCAGATTCTCCAGTTCCTACTATCTCTGCATTCTTGACTGATGTATAACAGCCAAATAAAATTTGCATCATTGTGTTTTAACTGTCTTGTGCTGCTGCATGTGCTACACAACCAAACAGGAAATTTTACAGCTGATTAAAAATGTGATTTGCACAGTTATTCAAATATCTACCTTTATTCATAGCTTTCTTTTACTGACATTTCTTTCTGTAGTCTAGTCTGATCAGTTAACACGGGTATATAATTTAAAGATTCTCATTAGCAGTGGAAACTTTGGTCACCACTTCTTGCTTTATTGCAGAGATAATGAAGAGAAACACAAACTAATTACCCGAACAGATGCAAAGCAGGAATTTCTGCTTAAAGACTGTGACTTGGACAAGCGAACCCCTATACTCAAGTACATACTGAAGAAAAATCCACATAATACCAACTGGGGCAACATGAAACTTTATGTGAGGCTGCAGGTAAGTAAAACATTACAAGGTGTAAAGCTTTGTGAGAAAATGAGTCAGTGCCAATTACTAGCGGTGCATTCATGCAAATATATTGAAGGAATAGTGATATATATCCAGGTAAATGCTGTCCTTGTTTTTCCTCAATCAGCTATCTGATTAATGGATTTAACTGATGTTATAGACTTTGTGGAGCTCAGGGTCCTTGGTCAAGCTCATGCCAGTAATTAGAAAACATCATACATTCTGCTCAGTTTCTCTGGACCACAGGGATCAAGACTGAGGAAGCACAGATGTTTTTGCTTGAAATAAACAGAGCAGTTGAGTTGCTGTCACAGGCATCTTGAAACTGACATTAATGGATATTCATATGCTTTTTTTTTTTTAAAAAAAGACTGGTTTAGGTGACTACCTGATTCATACCTGATACTTGAAGTGGTGGGAACTGTATTCCATCACACTCCTGAATTGTGCTTTGTAGATGATGGTAGTCAGAAAAGAATCACTGCCTGTAGTTTTACCTACCTGAAAGCAGCAAGACAATCTAATGTGGCCTTACCAATAAATTAACTGAAAATACAATTAAGAAAATAAGTAATTCATAAATCAGAAACAAGCGCCCAGTTTGTTGTACCTCACTGGAGTCACGTACTGGAAATTAAGCCCCACTTGAGTTATCACAGTAAAGATGTTATCAAAGTACTAAAAATCTCCCAATTGTCAGCTTAGACCAGGCAAGCAGAAAGCATGGACCAAGTTTCTGTACTTTACAAGAATTTCTATTTGTTACACAGATTCTAGCTACACAAACTATAAACTGTTAGCATATAACTATAAGCTTGAAAGGGTTCAGAAAAGATTTGTAAGGATGTTGCCAAGGGTGGAGCGTTTGAGCTATAGGGAGAGGCTGAATAGACTGGGGCTATTTTCCCTGGAGCGTCGGAGGCTGAGGGGTGACCTTATAGAGGTTTATAAAATCATGAAGGGGATGGATAGGGTAAATAGACAAGGTCTTTTCCCCAGGGTGGGGGAATCCAAAACTAGAGGGCATAGGTTTAAGGTGAGAGGGGAAGGATTTAACAGGGACCTAAGGGGCAACTTTTTCCTGCAGAGGGTGGTGCATGTATGGAATGAGCTGACAGAGGAAGTGGTGGAGGCTGGTACAATTACAGCATTCAAAAGGCATGTGAATGTGTACATGAATAGGAAGAGTTTAGAGGGATATGGGCCAAATACTGGCAAACGGGACTAATTTAGGATATCTGGTCGTTATGGACGAGTTGGACTGAAGGGTCTGCTTCCATGCTGTACGTCTGTGACTCTAACTAACCCTCTCCTTACACGTGCACACTGACAAAAGAAAATTGGTGGGGAGGAAAGGGGGGAAATATTTAGGAAGCAACTTGATGTCCTCTGTTGACTGGGGTTTTGTTAAGATGATCCTTTCATTTGCCAAGACTGTCTCTCTTCACCTGGTTCTTTTCGCATCCTCATAAGATGTGCAGTCAAGAGATTCATAAATTATAAAGGTTCTGACTTATTGGTTGAAAGCAACTGGTAAGAAAAAAAGTACTGGCTTTCTTCAGGTATTTTCTACTCCAGAGACACATTCTGCTTCCCCTTTTGGAGGTCTGAAGGCTTCAGCCAATATTACTTTCAGTTTCAAGCTGTTCAGCTACCCAGGAGGCAACCACATAATTGTTGGCAGGCTGAGGCTTTTGCCATTGAGAACTGGCAGTCATTCCCAGACCAGTCAGCTATTTGTTGCTGGCTGAATTTTACTTTGCACGTAACACTTGGTGATAGCCCCTCTGCAACTCACCTCCCTGCTGCTTCCTTTTAAAAAGTGCAGCAATCCTTTCTATAATCATTGGTTTTCAAAACAGTCCT
>NW_025969255.1:0-2238 GCF_021869965.1 Rhincodon typus
AAGGAGAAAACAGAGTTAACGTTTTGGGTCCGGTGACGAGGAAGGGTCACTGGACCCGAAACGTTAACTCTGTTTTCTCCTTCACAGATGCTGCCAGACCTGCTGAGCTTTTCCAGCAATTTTGTTTTTGTAACATGACTGCCTACCTCGGAAGTTCTGTGTCACCAGTCGTGGGTTCCCTGGGTCTTTCTGTAAGTACAGCAACCAGTTCTGTAGATATTCCTCTAACATTTTCCCAAATCTCACCAAAGTTCAATGATCTGAAACGTTCATTCTGTTTCTCCGTTGACTTGGGGGAACAATTTCTCATCGGAATCTGGGTCTTACCTGACGACAGGAGACTTCCACTGCTCCCACTGATGATTTTGCCTTTGCTTCCCATGTTGGCGAGCTTGGACATCTTCAGAGTCCCAGTTTCCGTGAGATCGATGGCGATTTCACTCAGACTCCTCGCTGCATGAATTTTCGACTGGCAAAAGCAACGATAGTTGTAAATAACGAGGCCAAAACCTGTACACACAGTCTCACAGAGACAGGACACTGGCAGCGAGAACTTTATTAGGGATATTATTAAATTGGAGAGGATTCATAAAAGATTTACCAGGATGTTGCCGGGAATGGAGGGTTTGAGTTATAAGGAGAGGCTGGATAGGCTGGGACATTTTTCACTGGAGTGTAGGAGGTTGAGGGGTGACCTTATAGAGGTTTATAAAATCATGAGGGGCATAGATGAGGTGAATGTTATGTGTCTTTTCCCTCGGGTGGGGAATTTCAAGATTGGGGGAAAATTTTTAAGATGAGAGGAGACAAGATTTAAGAAAGACATGAGGGACAAACATGAGGGTGGTTCATGTATGGAATGAACGTCCACAGTATGTGGTGGGTGTGGGTACAGTTACAAAGTTTAAAAGACATTTGGATAAGTACATGAATAGGAAAGGTTTGGACCAAATGCAGGCAAGTAGGACCAGTTTAGTTTGGGAACATGATCAGCATGGTCTGGTTGGACCGAAAGGTCTGTTTTCATGCTGTATGACTCTGACTCTATAACGTGAACATAGTTCAAACTGTAGCTGCAGGCTACACTGTGGGAGGGGTAAGGTAGGCCAAGGCTGAGCTTCAACAGTTACACTGCATAAACCCATTGTCCACACCTGCTGAGAAACTTATACAAATCCACAGTCACAAGTTAAATAGCAAAGTGGGGCATACTGATGGCCAGAATTATGGTGAATGATAGAGATTACTAAGTTTGTAAAGGAACAGGAGAAGACCATTGAGCCTCCTCTACCATTCTCAGTCATGGCTGATCATCTCCTCAATGCCATTTTCCCTGCACCATCTCCATATCCGTGAGTGTCACCAGAAAACCCACTGACTTCCATCTTGAATCTGGTCAAAGGTTGAACATCGACTGACTTCTGGGGTAGAGAGTTTCACAGGATCACCTCCTTCTGAGTGAAGAAATTCCTCCTCATCTCAGTCCTCAAAGGTCTACTCCTTGCCTTGAGATTATGTCCTGGGTTCGTGACTCCCCATCAGGGCAAACATCCAAACCACAACTACCCTGTTGCACCCACTTTGTTGCAATCACCACAACACAATTACTATTAGAGTCAGGTAGGGATTAACAGTTCAGTAACCTCAATCCCACAACATGTTTCAGCTTTGGCCCCCTCGTTAAAAGTGGATACTCTGGTGCAGTGCTGAGGGAATGCTGCTTTCTCACAGGCACTGTCTTCAGATGAGATGTTAAACTCAAACCCTATCTGCAATCTTACTGCACACAGTCAAAATCATGTGGTGCTGTTTTTAAAAGTGAACAGGGTGCCAGTCAATATCTGTTCCTCGGTCAATATCACACAAAAAAATGTTGTCTGGTCAAGATCAAATTGTTACTTGTGGGACTTCGCTCTGTGCAGATTGGCCACTGTGTTTCCTACATTACAACAGTGACTTGATTGGCGTAAAGTGTTTTGACACACCCAGTGATCATGAAAGGTGCTATATAAATGCAAGTCCTTTTTCTTCAGTTTGTAGTAAATGATTAATGGCCAATCCCATTCCCAGCTGGATAAGCAACAAAGAAATGAATCAGAGATAGTAGGAACTGCTGATGCTGGAGAATCTGAGATAACAAGGTGTAGAGCTGGATGAACACAGCAGGCCAAGCAGCATCAGAGGAGCAGGAAAGCTGACGTTTCAGGTTTCTGAAGAAGGGTCTAGACCCGAAACGTC
>NW_025969255.1:2338-16215 GCF_021869965.1 Rhincodon typus
AAGAAGGGTCTAGGCCCGAAACGTCAGCCTTCCTGCTCCTCTGATGCTGCTTGGCCTGCTGTGTTTATCCAGCTCTACACCTTGTTATCTAAGAAATGAATCACCTCAGTCCCAACTGCTCTTGCTGAGAATCCACTGCACCTTCATATTCCCTTGAGAGGACAACACATTTCCTCATGGTTTCTGCACTGTGATCCTGAAGGTGTTTACTCACAATATGGGCACGTTGTCCTCAGGGGGAGATACTTCCTGATCTGACATCAAGCAGCGAAATCTAAATCACCGATTCTTAAACACTTTTTGGTCAAAGGAGGCCTCATTTTAGATGGATTATTAATCATGAAGCTTGCATTTAAATCATAATCTAATATAATATTTATATCTAGTGTCTCTTCACAAGCTTTTAAGAAACCGTTAATTATTTAAGGGAGGTGAATGGACTGCTTTTCACTGCAGTCCCTTGGTCAAACATTCACTGTCCTCTTCCTACTTCCTCACATCATGGCCATCCTTGTTATCATTTTTATATCATTTCCCAGAGCAGCGCTGATGTCTCTCCAGAACCCCCTTTATGGGTCTGCAGATCCCAGGGAGAGAATGGTCAGAAATAACCGCAGACTGGGCAGTGAACAGCACCAGTGACCCAGGCAAACTGGATTGCTCTCACCACAGATCCCACTAAACTTAGTCCAGGCCAGCTGCTGAACTTGGGGATGTTGATTCCCTGAGTTCACTGGGAAGAGCATTCAGCTACCAACACTGCCAAATTGCAGGGGAGGCAGTGGAAACTAATAATTTAGTCTGCACTCCAACATCCAGCATAAAGTATAGTGCATTATGTTATAAATAGGATTCTCCAGTTTAAAAAAACAATCTTCTGCAGATAATATGTTTGAAAGGGCAGAAACACATAATCTGGGAAATATCTGGTTATGCTTACCTTACTTTGTTTTCTGTCCAGATAGAACTGATGCTGACTTATGGCCATTGCCCAAATGGACTTAATCAGTGCAGCACTGGCGTACCATGTATGTACAGCAATCCCACTGTGACCAAAGGTTCTCCTAGTTACAGACGCCCTGAGAACATAAACAGAAAACAAGGTTACTGCCTGATTTTCTCTCCTACTTCCACGGTGTATAGCATTGCCATTCACAGCAGTTTGATCATTACAGAAGGAATCCTTTCCCCTCACTGAGAAATGTTAGCAACTTCTCCTCCCACTGGCTTTTGCCTTCGCTTGTTCAAAACATTCCAGATCAATCCTATGATCTTAGGGCAACTAATGCACGTTAAGAAATATTAGTAAATTTAAAATGCACACAAGGCAGCAGCCCGCTTATCCCATCTTTCCAACTAATGTTACCAAGTTGTACACACTGTCAGGATCGCAAATATTCCACATTTTTTAGCTTCTATGCTATTTCAACAGTAAGAACATGAAAGCAGGCATTGTCCAATTAGACTGCCACTCATCAACAACAGCAGTACGGCTTTACTTTACCTGCGCGGGTCATGCACTTCCACAGAAAATTTCTTCTCCCTGAAGTACAGGTTCTCCAACTGCCTCCATTGGAAAATCTTAACAAGACAAAGAATCGAGAATGAAAGCTGTCTCGTTATTTAACCCTTTTTGAAGACATACAGGCTCTCTCTCTGCAGGTCCCTTACACACACATGCCTGTCCTTTTACCGACTCCCTACACTCTCCTTCCACAGCCAAAGACAGAAGAGGGAGTGAAAAACAAATCCGAGAAGGCTGCTCAAACACTTTGTGTGTTTCGCTGAGGATTTTTAAGAGAAACAACAATCAAGAGTCCCTTCTGGTGGACTGCTTCATTTTCCACACGATTCCTGCAACACTGGGTTTTCCTGGAGCACAGCACTTTTGCTTCTGAGCTGTAAGCAGAACCAGCTGTGAGTCAGTGCTGGAGAACGGCTCAACATAATTTCCTACCCTACCCTCCTGAACTGGTTGGAAGTAAAAGATGAGAAGACATTTAATCACATGCCTCTCTTGGGAACGAACTTCCTGCTCACTAATCTACAATAGCTCCTGACATGTACTATAGCTTGCAGCAACTATAACCAGTAGGAACACAATAAAAGCTTTTTAAGGGTGGAGCTTTTTCAGAAACCCTTGTGAGCAGCTGAAAATAAACCAAGATCTGTGCCAACTCACAAGGTAACAGACTTACTCCTAACCTTTCTAAACTAAAAACGGGAAACAAAACCTGTCTTCCTCTCCTCAAGCAAAGTGGCAATTTCCAAACTTCACTTCCAAATGTTTTCTTTTACTGAAGTTTTTTTTAAGTTTGATTTCTGGCAGGCCGCTAAACGGACATATGCTAATGAAGGCTTTTAAGCTCCCATTACAGCGGAGGCTCAGGAATTTCAAACACGCCAGATGTTTGTGTTGTGAGAATTTTCAGCTGGGACCACATGGGGTTGTGTCAAAGGCGGAGGGACCTGGGCAGGAGGACACAGGAGACAAGCTCCAGATGCCTGCAATAAGTGAGACGCCTGACAAAATCATTTGGAATGGAGGCAGCATCTTTCAGCAAGGCTGCTCCTTCCCAGATTCATCAAATAACACGGAAGCCAGGAATGATTCGACCAGCCGATCAAGCCTGCTCCTTGAACCATGTTATACATACTCTTCCTGCCCGGCTAACTAAGCATTCGACATACATCTGGAATGGGGTCCAACAGCATTTGGAAAGAGCAACTGAACGTTAATAAGAACATAAGAACTAGGAGCAGGAGTAGGCCATCTGGCCCTTCGAGCCTGCTCCGCCACTCAATAAGATCATGGCTGATCCTTTCGTGGACTCAGATCCACTTACCCACGTTCTCACCGTATCCCTTAATTCCTTTATTGTTCAAAAAAAATCTACCTTTTTTTAAAAAGCGTTTACTGAAGTAGCGTCAACTACTTCACTGGGAAAGGAATTCCACAGATTAACAACCCTCTGGGTGAAGAAATTCCTTCTCAGTTCAGTCCTAAATCTGCTCCCTCTAATCTTGAGGCTATGCCCTCTTGTCCTAGCTTCACCTGCCTAATACTTTATTCTGAGAAAGTAATGGTGCTCACAGTGTTACTGCAGCTTTGTTTTTTTTTCCCCCCCATTGGTAACAGATTGACATGCATCTCCAGCGTTTTATTTCACAGTGTACCACTTACAAATGGATTGGGAGCAGGGGCTGACCACTCAGCCCCTCAAATCTGTGGCACCATTCAACATGGTCATGGCCAATCTCATTACTCCACCATTTCCACCTCTCCCCTCCACACCACCCAGTTAAACTTTCCTCCCGCCCCCAACTAAGAATGTCTCCAGCTCTGCCTTAAAAAGATTGAAAGACTTTGCTTCAACTGTCTTTTGAAGATGGGGTCCAACGTCTCATGCATCTCCGAGAAAAACATTTTTGCCTGATCTCAGCCTTAAATGGGCAACCCCTTATTTGTAAACAGCAACACTTGATTCTAGATTCTCTCACAAGGGGAAACATTCTGTCCATGTCCACCCTGTCAGCACCTCTCATGATCTTGTGGATCTCACTCAAGTCGCCCTCACTCTGATCGACCCCAGTAGATACAAGCCCAGCCTGTCCAACGTCTCTTTATTTGACAAGCCCATTCCAGTTATCAATCCAGTGAACCTTTTCTGACTCCAATGCACAGGCAGCCTCAGTGAAAAGTATTCTGCCTTAATTCTTTTGCCCTTTTACAAAGTAAAAAGGCCATTGACACAAACCTTATTGTCTTTTCTCATGGCAGAAACTAACCAACTAACTGTCCATTTCCAGTCCGTCCTCCCACAGAGATTAATCATCTCGACCTAAACTATACTTCTTCTATAATCCCTACTTATGATGCTCCCAGCAAGATATTCACACAGCTCTGACTGTGAAGCTATCAATTAACAGACCATTAAGTGCTGTATAGACATGGGGGCTGGTTAGCTCAGTTGGATGGATGGCAGGTTTATGATGCATTGTGATACCAACAGCATGGGTTCAACTCGCACACCAGCTGAAGTTCCTATGAAGATCCTGTCCCTTGTCTGAGGTGTGGTGACCCTCAGATTAAACTTGAATGTTGGAGTGAGTCTAAGTTAACTATACTTCATACAGATATGGCAATAGAAGCACCATTACATGTAAGGTGAGGAACCTCATCTTGCAGTTCGGAAAATATTTAATCACAACCTCTCAAGAGTTACCCTGTTAATAGATCAAATATTGAAATCAGTGGTTGTGAAGTTCAGGACTTCTGACAAAGGCTTGCTGCATTTACAAAACACCTCGGCACAGGTTTTCAATTCTGAAGAAGGGTCCAGACCCGAAACGTCAGCTTTCCTGCTCCTCTGATGCTGCCTGGCCTGCTGTGTTCGTCCAGCTCTACACCTTGTTATTTCAGTAACTCCTGCTGTTTTCTGGGCTCCTCACAATGTAGACTGTGAATCACAATCTTCATCCTTTAGGTTTGGGTGGTGGAAAAATCTCAGCAATGCCACAGTGACATTATCTGTTTCCTGTGTTGATTCCCTCAGTCCCTGAACCTTGGTGCGATATGTGTACAGATGTGTTTATTTATTCAAAACGGCATAAACACCCGTCTGTCTGCTCCAGGGAAAGCAGAATCGATAGGCAAGATTACCGAGTCTGTAAGCTGAAAAATATTTAATATTTCACGCAGGAAACGGGCCTCAGGGCAGACAGTATAAATACGTGAGGGAGAGGAACCGATTGATCATTTTATAAAAATGGAAGGAAAGGAGGCCACAGTTTGTGGATGTTTATACAACAGGCAGAAGCTACTCCAAGGAAAATACTGTAAAGGGGAGAGTTGTTAGAGGCAGTGGATTTAAAATCATCCCAAAATTTGTCTTTGATCACAGAATAGTACAGCTGTATAACAGGACAATATTTCATGATGAAACAGGAGATGGAATCTAATGTTTTTCCCCTTGAAATTCAACGGCATTACCCTCACTGAATGTGAGATGTTAGGAAGCACTTCTATACACAAAGGGGTGGTAGCTGTTTGGAAGTCTCTTCCAAAAATGGCAAGTGGATGCTGGATCAGTTGTTAACTTTAAATCTGAGACAGACAGATGTTTGTTAAGCAAAGGTATTAAGGGATATGGACCAAAGGCAGATGCGTTATGCCACAGATCCATGATCTTGTTGAATGGTGGAGCAGGTTCAAAGGGCTGAATGGCCTATTGCTGTTCCTGTGTTCCTCCATTGTTGACATCCTGTGGGTCACCATTGACTAGATACAGAGCTGGACCTGCCATATAAATATAGCAGCTACAAGAACACTTCAGAGGCTGGGAATACTGCAGTGAGTAACTCACCTCCTGACGCTCAAAGCCTGTCCACCATCTACAACAGACAGGTCAGGAAAATGCAACAAGATCTGGACACTATCCAGGCTTGGGCTGACAAGTGGCAAATAACATTCATGCCACACAAATGCCAGGCTATGACCATCAACAATAAAAGACAATCTAACCACCGCCCCTTGACATTCAATGGTGTTACCATCACTGAATCCCCCACTATCAGCATCCTTGGGGTTACCACTGACCAGAAACTCAACTGGACTCACCACATAAACACAGTGGCTACAAGAGCAGGCCAGAAGCTGGGAATACTAAAACGAGTAACTCACCACCTGACTCCTCAAAGCCTGTCCATCATCTACAAGGCACAAGTCAGGAGTGAGATGGAATACTTCCCACTTGCCTGGATGAGTACAGCCCCAACAACACTCAAGAGGCTTGACACCATCCAGGACAAAGCAGCCCGCTTGATTGGCACCATATCCACAAACATCCACTCCCTCTATCACCCATGCCCAGTAGCAGCAGTATGTACTGTCTACAAGATGCACTGCAGAAATTCACCAAAGATCCTCAGGCAGCACCTTCCAAACCCACGACCACTTCCATCGAGAAGGACAAGGGCAGCAGATATATGGGAACACCACAGTCTGCAAGTTCCCCTCCAAGCCACTCGCCATCCTGACCTGGAAATATATCGCCGTTCCTTCAGTGTCACTGGGTCAAAATCCTGGAATTCCCTCCCTAACAGCATTGTGGTGTCCCTACACACCAAGGGCTGCAGCAGTTCAAGAAGGCAGCTCAGTACCACCTTCTGAAGGGGTAATTAGGGACGGGCAATAAATGCTGGCCCAGACACCACCAACCATATCTCATGAATGAAAAAAAGTTATTAGTTTACCCAGTGACACAGTGGAAGATGAATGAAAACAATTCTGAATATTAACTCTTTCCTTCTGCCTATTATGAGAAAATTCTTCTCCTGAGTCCATTTAAAAATGATCATCCTTTAAAACATGAGCAAAGTAATTCTTTGCATTGTTTTGCCTTTTCACTACAGGCAGCAATGTTTACTCACATCTGTTTAGTTGGTTGCTATGTATGTTTTTGAAGCACACTGAAACATTTATTACATCATGCCTTATGAGGAACACATGTTTCTGCATACGAAGGCTTGATACTGATTTTAAAGGTTAAAGCCAGAAGCCGCGTGGCCAAATAATGCAGGCCGGATCTCTTTTTGTTTTGTAAACTCTGCAGCTGTGAGTGAGCTGCTTCCTGATGTTCGAAGAAGATGTGGACACTTTGGCAAAGTGGCAACAGCACCTGATTGTCTCTCTCTGTAACCTCTGGGACTGAGCAGAATGGGCTCCAAAGCCGTGACAGTGAATGTTGAAAGTGGTGTCCATCAAGCCCTATCTTGGATGGAGTTCGGCATCTAGAGTGCTCATGGTTGCCTTAGCTCATCATACCATTCTGGGTAGATCCCAGATCAATTCTTCACCCTCTAATTGTTACAGTTGGGGCAAACATGTGATTGATTGTACTCGACCTGGGCTAAAGGAAGGGAGACAGCTGGTGTTCACCCTGCTAACTTGGGTAAGACAGCATCAAGTGATTCCTCAATGGTTGAATAGCTCATTGTCTTCCTTCCTGCTTCAAAGTTGAAATGGGAAGAATGGCCACTGGCTCAAGATTACACAAAGGCTGCAGTATGAGGAACAGGTGTGACTGTAAAATACAGGTTCTGTCTCATGCTCTGGGTCCACAGAATTTGAACCATCTGTATTGTTGTTACATTACTGGTAATGATGATCTGCTGCTTAATGTTTTGGGAACACCAGACTAAATAAACACAGAGAAACTCCTTCTCACATTGCAAACTTGAAAGGCTGATTAACCAGCAAAACTGATTCATTAGCACGAAACATTAATTCAATGGCTTGGCGCATAATTGCTGTCAATAAGCTCCAAACGTAATTCAGTCCAAGATGGATTTTATGACATTTTGCATAAATGTAAGCGCTTTATTTCATAATCTCATGCAAACTGAAGCAGACAGATCCGTGCCACATTAAAATTCCAACCGTATTCAAATTGCACGACGATACAACCATTTATTTCATAGGGTGGTTTTCCTGTCTCAATTTTGTGTCTGAAGGATGCATTTGCTGCTGTGGCTGTGTAGAAGGAGATGGAAGGTGTTTGCAGGCTGATCTGGGTCATTTACTTTGTGTGATTTTTTTTTCATCGTACTGTTAACGCGAGGCTGTGACGACAAATGGTCTCAGATGACTGTGAATGAGTGGTACAAACTCTTCCTTAACAAGTAGCCCATACTGACTTTATCTCCTGTCAACAGTAAGGCACATCCTTTCAACAGCGTCCCTTTGTATCGTGAACTAAAACATGAGAAAGTGTAGATCAGAGGAGTTCAAACAGTTCAATCTGCAGCTTAATTGGTAGTACTCTTACCTCGAGATCGGAGGCTCATGGGTTCAAATCCCACTTCAGGAGGTGAGTGTAAGTGACAAGGTTGCTATTCTACTATGGCACTAGGGAAATTCTGCACTGGTGCTGATAGAGAGCTGAAGCAGTTTACAAGAATGGTTCCAAGGATGAAGCATTTCAGGCATTAGCATAGATGTAAGAAGCTGAGACAGTTCTCCCGAGAGAACAGAAGGCTGAGGGGAAATCTGATGGAGAATTTCAACATCATGAGTGGGCTGGAGAGAGGAAAAACATTTTCCCCCAGCGAGGAGGTAGGGTCTGGAAGGCATTACCTGGAAATGTGATGGAGGCAGGTTCGATTGAGGCATTTAGCAGGGTATAGGATGGTTACTTGGATAAAAATAATAAGCAAGGGCCTGGGGGGGTGGGGAAGAAGGTGTTGGCTGTAGGTTGATACTTGTTTAGTGAGCCGCCAGTGCAGGCATGATGGGCCAAATGGTCTCCTTCCGCACTGCAACACTTCCACGATCATGCGATTCAGGTGAAATCCTGCTCTCTCTGGTACACATTGAAAATCTCCATTTCAATGAACAGTAAGGGATTTACCCCAATATTTATCACCCAGTCAACATCACTAAAAATGGAATAATCTGGCCACTATCATGTTGCAGTTTTTAAAAAAAATATTTATTCATGAGATGTGGGCATCACTGGTTGGGCCCAGCCTTTACTGCCCGTCCCCAGTAGCCTCCTTGAGAAGGTGGGGGTGAGTTGTCTTCCCGAACCGCTGCAGTCCCTGTGCTGTAGGTCCAGCCAAAAATGCTGTTGGAGAGGGAATGCTATTTGTGGGAGCTTGCTGTGCACAGTGCGGTTGCTCCGCTTCCTACATCAGAATCCATGCTTCCAAATTGTGCCATTAGCTGGATGACCCGAGGTCATTATAGAATCATCCAATCCCAACGGTATGGAAAGAGGCTATTCGGCCTATCAAGCCCTGCATTCACCCTCTGAAAAGCATCCCACCATAACATTACATTTCCCACGGCTAACCCACCTGGCCTGCACATCTCTAGTCACTACAGACACAAGTCAGCATGGCCAATCCACCCTAACCTGCACACCTTTGGACTGTGGGAGGAAACCAGAGCACCTGGAGGAAACCCACGCAGACACAGGGAGAATGTGTAAACTCCACACAGACAGTTGCCCGAAGCTGGAATCAAACACAGGTCTCTGGTGCTGTGAGGCAGCAGTGCTAACCAATGTGCCACCGTGCCACCCAAGGTGATAGGTACTATATAAATGCATGTCTTTCTTTCCTTTTGTTGCATTCAATGTCACCTGACTGACTGACAGAAGTGGCAGATACAACTCAAAAGCAACCTAAATAAGCAACTGATTGTAAAAAAGTCTATCAGGATTCTGCACAGAGCTCTGGAAAGCACTCAATACTCAAGTAAGCTGCCAGCTAGGCTCATCTGCAGCTGGCCTGGATCCCTCCCCTCCCTCCTCCCTAGGATGTCAGTCCCCAGTGTAAATCTCCTCAGTCTTTAAGAAGGGAGAGACCTTCCTATGTGTTCATCACATGTCACAGTGCATAACCCAGCTTCATTTTCTGCAGGGACCAGACACACTAATGGATCTAAGATGTTCCCTTGGCAACATCACTGCTTTCCCCAGAGATCTTACGCTGCATCTGGTTTCAAAATGATTGTCCTAGTTTTTGCTACAGATTCTGAGCAGGATTGCTCTCTCTGTGGAGCGAGGTTCACGTGATAGTCATTTGGAGGCTTCCACATTTTAACAAAGAAACTGCTTCCAAACAAGGAATTCACAGAATCAGAGTCACAGAGGCATACAGCACAGAAACAGACCCTTAGGTCCAAGGAGTCCATGCTAAGCGTTATCCCAAATTAAACCAGTCCCACCCGACTGCTCCTGGCCTATATCCCTCCAAACCTTTCCTATTCATGTACCTATCCAAATGTCTTTTAAATGCTGTGATTGTACCCATATCCATCACTTCCTCAGCAAATTCATTCCACACGTGAACCATCCCCTGTGTAAAAAAGGTTAACCTTCATGTCTTTTTTAAAGCTCTCTCCTCTCACCTTAAAAATATGTCCCCTAATCTTGAAATCCCCCATCCTAGGGAAAAGACACCTACCATTAACCCTCTCTATACCCCTCATGGATTTTATAAACCTCTGTAATGTCACCTCTCACCTCCTAGGCTCCAGTGGAAAAGTCCCAGCCTATCCAGCCTTTCTTTATAACTTAAAACTTCCATTCCCAGCAACATCTTGGCAAATTTCTTCTGAACCCTCTCTGGCTTAATCATATCCTTCCCATAGCAGGGTGACCAGAACTGCACATAGTAGTACAGAAGAGGCCTCATCAATGTCCTGTACAACCTCAACATGACGTCCCAACTCCTATACTCAAAGGACTGAGCAATGAATGCTAGCGTGCTAAATGCCTTTTTAACAGCCCTGTCTATATGTGATGCAAACTTCCAAGTTTGTATCTGAACACCTAGGTCCCTCCCCAAGCCCTTACCAATAACTGTATAAGTCGTGCCCCTGTTTGTTGTACCAAATTGCATTTATCCAAATTGAACTCCATCTGCCGTTTTTCAGCCTGTTGACCCATTTGATCAAATCACTTTGCAATCTTAGGAAGCCTTTTTTACCGTCTAGTTTGTATCCTTTTAATTAATGCTATGCCTGGGATAATTCCTGCCAGTTTAATCCCCAAATGTTGCAGAGAGGAATCCCTCTGTCCAGCCCAGGGCTGGGAAGGGCATCGGAGGGGTGCATGGATTCTCTTGTGGATAAGATCTCGTCCATCCATCCCTGACAGCACAACACCTCCTCACGCCATTGATATGGATCAATGACAAATCCTGGAAAATATGGTCTGTTTTCCATATCTCAGGAGTTTTGTTTCTTGACAAAGGCAGAAATGGACAATGAAATCCATCCTGAGCTTCACTGTGCCAGGCTCAGCCTTTGGGTGGTGAGGGAATGAGTGCTTCTTAAAAAGAAAAATCATTAAAAAGGATATGGGTCTCACTGTGAAGGAAAACACTTATTGCTCATCCCTAATTGTGAAGGGCCAACATTGCCGTTAGTCTGAGGTCACAGATAGGCCACAGATTACCTGAAGGAGCTTTAAGAAAGCAGGTTTTTTTTTAAAAGTAACAAATGACACATGGCCACCATTAGACCAGCTCTCTGTTTGAGACTCTTATTGAAATTTCACCATCTGCCATGATGGGTTTTGAACCCATACTATCAGAGCATTGGCTGAAGGCTAACCTAGTGACACTACCACTATGCCACCACCTCCCAGGCAGATCAGGAGCTCTAACCTGTAACTGGCCAGTGTTGATCTCCATGCTCTAAAAGGCTTCAGAGAGACCCATACAGCCTACAGCAGACACCTCGGGGCACTGGAGAATACCACCAGTGTTGCCCTCATCAGATCCTCCAAATCCACTTGCAAGAAAGGGGGTCCAACTGCAATGTCATTGACCAAGCCACCATACCCAGCAACGAAGCACCAAAACCAGCTCCATTGGGTAGGAGACATTCCTAACCATGACACCAGACTCCCCGAAACGACTGCTCTCCCTGAGACTCAGGAAGAAACCAGAATCACTTCAGGGATCTCCTCAAGCCATTCTAGAAGGAGTCAAACATCTCCCGGCCCTGAATTCTGGGAGCCCCCGGCTTGTGGGTGATCAGAATTGGCAAGACCCCAAGCACATTGAGAGGTTTCGTCAGGAACATGCAAGAGGTGAACACAAACTTCAAAAGTCCTACCGACTCTCCAAAACCCAGCTGCCCCACCTGTGGGAATGTCTGCAGGAACTCAGGGAGGAAGAAGGTTGAGAGGAGATTTGGTAGAGATTTTCAAAATCATGAATAGGGCTGCATGCAGCAGATAGGGAGAAGCTGTTCCCATATGCGAAAGGAACAACATTGAGAGGGCACAGGTTCAAAATGATGTGCAAACAAAGCATGGATGGTGTGAGGCAAAACAAAACACTTTCACACAGTGAGTGGTAAGAGTCTGGAATGCACTGCCTGGAAATGTAGTTGGGACAGGGTTGATTTATGCATTCGAGAAGAGTACTGGATGGTTATTTAGATAGAAATGGTGTGCAGGGATATCGGCAATAGAAGGTTGCAGGCATAATGGGCTGAATGGCCTCTGTCTGCTTTGTAACAATTCTGTGATTCACACACTGGATTCATCAACATCTTAGAACCCACGGCACCAAAATCATCTCAATCCCAAAGGGCCTAACATGAAAAATATTTAAAACAAACTTGGTCAGAAGCTCCCTTTATCTTCAGAGAAGGCTAATCATTTAATCCTTTTCCTTTCGCAACCCTTAATCATGCTCTTCTTCCCCCAAAATTCAACTTCAAAAGCATTCCTCGACGATCCCCTGCCATATTACCCTCCACAGACTGTGGCTCATCTAAAACTCTCCTGATCCTGTGGATAGATGGATGGGATATATATGGAGGGATATGAACCAAACACAAGCAAACGGGACAAGTTTAGTTGTGAAAACTGGGTGGCATGGACAAGTTGGGCCAAAGGGCCTGTTTCCATGCTGGTCTGGGCATTTATGACTCTGGACTCACAACAATGTGGTTGGCTCTTAATTACCTTCGTTGGGTGATTATAGATGGACAACAATACTGACCTTGCCAGCAACATCAAATCCCATGAAAGATTAAAAAACTTCAGTTTCGCAACTTTCCACGATACCTGCACTCCAATAATTCTGCTCTCTTCAGCGACCCCATTTTTAATCGTGGACAGATCATGCCTTCTGCTGGGCCCAAAGCATCAGAATTCTTTCCTTCAACTTTCTCATCTATCCAGCTTCCCTTCCTCCTTGAAGACACTCCTCAAATTTACCACACTGACCAAGTTTTGAGTCATCTGCACTAATATCATCTTTTGGGGTTCAGTGCCAAACTTGCTTAGTAACGCCCATGTGAAGACCTGTGCAATGTTTCATCATGTTTAAGGTGCTATATAAACACAAATTGTAATTGTTATAGTAGTAATCTGAAATGAAGGAATGGGACTAAGCACAGAGAAATTAACAAAGTGATTTCATTCTGATTAGCCTGGGTGATTTATGTCAATAAATATCAAATAGTAAAGAATATGTCAAACAATTAAAAATGTCCCTGTACCATTCCAATGGATAATTAAGGAGGCGAATTATTGTGAATGATGCTTCAAGTCTCCTCATTATCCCACATCATTTGAAAATAATACCATTGCCCCAATGACATTGCAAGGCAACCAGGGATTGGTAATAAATGTGACATTAGTAGTGTTACCCATGGCTTTTTCTCTATTCGCTTGTGGGACCTGGGCACTGCCCGTCCCTAGTTGCCCCCTTGAGAAGGTGACAGTGAGCTGCTTTCTTCACCCGCTGCGGTACATGTGCTGCAGGTTGACCCATTAGGGAAGGAATTCCAGGACACTGACCCCGCGACAGTGAAGGAAAAGTCATATACGTACAAGTCAGGATGGTGAGTGGCTTGGAGGGGAACTTGCAGGGAGCGGCGCTGAAGACGGATACAAAACAAAGATAACAATTCTCGTTGTCATCACAGTCTCCCCTGAGAGGAGTGGTACGTCAATGAGGGTCATCGATGAGGAGGAGTGTGGTGTGACAGAAAATGTAGTCGTGAAAGCAGAAGAAGCTGGTGCCAGAGATTATTCATGCTCCCTGTTATCAGGGTTCCATTTCCAACCAGACAAGGGAACCTGCCCACTGTAGTGGCTCTGGAGGCAGAATAATACAACATGGTGCATTGGACAATGAATGCAGATTCTATCTCTCCTTCGAAACACAGCTGTGTGAACTGAAGATTTAAAAACTGAGACTGATTGATACTGAGATAGTAGGAACTGCAGATGCTGGAGAATCCGAGACAACAAGGTGCAGGGCTGGATGAACACAGCAGGCCAAGCAGCATCATAGGAGCAGAGAGGCTGACGTTTCGGGCCTAGACCCTTCATCAGTTTTTT
>NW_025969256.1:0-16212 GCF_021869965.1 Rhincodon typus
AAAAAAAAAGGTTCTGAGCGCTGATTTGGTAAGGCTCCAAGTATTTTTTTTTAATTTGTCAGTTTGGGAATTCAGAACAGTGGGAATGGATGTTAGGGCAATTGTATGCTCCTCCTGTAGAATGTGGGAGGTAAGGGTCACCACTAGTGTCCCCACTGACTTCATCTGCGGGAAGTGCACCCAACTCCAGCTCCTCGGAAACCGTGTTAGGGAACTGGAGCTGGAGCTGGATGAACTTCGGATCATTCGGGAGGCTGAGAGGGTAATTGAGAGGAGTTACGGGGAGGTAGTCACACCTCAGGTACAGGAAAAAAGCAGATGGGTTACAGTCAGGGGACAGAAAGGGAACAGGCAGACAGTGCAGGGATCCCCTGTGGCCATTCCCCTCAAAAACAAGTATACCGTTTTGGATACTGTTGGGGGGGACGACTTACCAGGGGTAAGCCATGGGGTACAGGTCTCTGGCACAGAGTCTGTCCCTGTTGCTCAGAAGGGAAGGGGGGAGAGGAGGAGAGCATTAGTCATTGGGGACTCCATAGTTAGGGGGACAGATAGGAGATTCTGTGGGAACGAGAGAGACTCGCGGTTGGTGTGTTGCCTCCGAGGTGCCAGGGTCCATGATGTCTTGGATCATGTTTTCGAGATCCTTAAGGGGGAGGGGGAGCAGCCCCAAGTCGTGGTCCACATAGGCACCAACGACATAGGTAGGAAAAGGGATGGGGACGGAAGGCAGAAATTCAAGGAGCTATGGTGGAAGCTTAGAGCTAGAACAAACAGAGTTGTTATCTCTGGCTTGTTACCCATGCCACGTGCTAGCGAGGCGAGGAATGGGGAGAGAGAGCAGTTGAACACGTGGCTACAGGGATGGTGCAGGAGGGAGGGATTCAGATACCTGGATAATTGGGGCTCATTCTGGGGTAGGTGGGACCTCTACAAACGAGATGGTCTACACCTGAACCAGAGGGGTACCAATATCCTGGGGGGGAAATTTGCTAATACTCTTCGGGAGGGTTTAAACTAATTCAACAGGGGGATGGGAACCTGAATTGTAGCTCCAGTGTACAGGAGGTTGAGAGTAGTGAGGTCATAAATAAGGTTTCAAGGTCGCAGGAGTGTACCGGCAGGCAGGAAGGTGGTTTGAAGTGTGTCTACTTCAATGCCAGGAGAATCCGGAATAAGGTGGGTGAACTTGCAGCATGGGTTGGTACCTGGGACTTCGATGTTGTGGCCATTTCGGAGACATGGATAGAGCAGGGACAGGAATGGTTGTTGCAGGTTCCGGGGTTTAGATGTTTCAGTAAGATCAGGGAAGGTGGTAAAAGAGGGGGAGGTGTGGCATTGTTAGTCAAGGACAGTATTATGGTGGCAGAAAGGACATTTGATGACAACTCGTCTACTGAGGTAGTATGGGCTGAGGTTAGAACCAGGAAATGAGAGGTCACCCTGTTGGGAGTTTTCTATAGGCCTCCGAAAAGTTCCAGAGATGTAGAGGAAAAGATTGCAAAGATGATTCTGGATAGGAGCGAAAGTAACAGCGTAGTTGTTATGGGGGACTTTAACTTTCCAAATATTGACTGGAAACGCTATAGTTCGAGTACTTCAGATGGGTCAGTTTTTGTCCAATGTGTGCAGGAGGGTTTCCTGACACAGTATGTAGATAGGCCAACAAGAGGCGAGGCCACATTGGATTTGGTATTGGGTAATGAACCAGGCCAGGTGTTAGATTTGGAGGTTGGTGAGCACTTTGGTGATAGTGACCACAATTCGTTTACGTTTACTTTAGGGATGGAAAGGGATCGGTATATACCTCAGGGCAAGAGTTATAGCTGGGGGAAAGGCAATTATGAGGCGATGAGGCAAGATTTAGGATGTATAGGATGGAGAAGGAAACTGCAGGGGCTGGGCACAATTGAAATGTGGAGCTTGTTCAAGGAACAGCTACTGCCTGTCCTTTTGAAGTATGTACCTGTCAGGCAGGGATGAAGTGGTCGAGCGAGGGAACCGTGGTTTACTAAAGAAGTTGAATCTCTTGTCAAGAGGAAGAAGGAGGCTTATGTAGAGATGAGGCGTGAAGGCTCAGTTCGGACGCTTGAGAATTACAAGTTAGCCAGGAAGGACCTAAAGAGAGAGCTCAGAAGAGCCAGGAGGGGGCATGAGAAGTCTTTAGCAGGTAGGATCAAGGAAAACCCTAAAGCTTTCTATAGGTATGTCAGGAATAAAAGAATGACTAGAGTAAGATTGGGGCTGGTCAAGGACAGTAGTGGGAAGTTGTGTGTGGAGTCCAAAGAGATAGGAGAGGTGCTAAATGAATATTTTTCGTCAGTATTCACACAGGAAAAAGACAATGTAGTTGAGGAGAATACTGAGATACAGTCTATTAGACTAGACGGGATTGAGGTTCATAAGGAGGAGGTGTTAGCAATTCTGGAAGGTGTGAAAGTATATAAGTCCCCTGGGCCGGATGGGATTTATCCTAGGATTCTCTGGGAAGCTAGAGAGGAGATTGCAGAGCCTTTGGCTTTGATCTTTACGTCGTCATTGTCTTCAGGAATAGTGCCAGAAGACTGGAGACTAGCAAATGTTGTCCCCTTGTTCAAGAAGGGGAGTAGAGACAACCCTGGTAATTATAGACCAGTGAGCCTTACTTCGGTTGTGGGTAAAGTGTTGGAAAGGATTATAAGAGATAGGATTTTTAATCATCTAGAAAGGAATAATTTGATTAGGGATAGTCAACACGGTTTTGTGAAGGGTAGGTCGTGCCTCACAAACCTTATTGAGTTCTTCGAGAAGGTGACCAAACAGGTGGATGAGGGTAAAGCGGTTGATGTGGTGTATTTGGATTTCAGTAAAGCGTTTGATAAAGTTCCCCATGGTAGGCTATTGCAGAAAATACGGAGGCATGGGATTGAGGGTGATTTAGCGGTTTGGATCAGAAATTGGCCAGCTGTAAGAAGACAGAGGGTGGTGGTTGATGGGAAATGTTCATCCTGGAGTTCAGTTACTAGTGGTGTACCACAAAGATCTGTTTTGGGGCCACTGCTCTTTGTCATTTTTATAAATGACCTGGATGAGGGCGTAGAAGGATGGGTTAGTAAATTTGCAGATGACACCAAAGTTGGTGGAGTTGTGGATAGTGCAGAAGGATGTTGCAGGTTACAGAGGGACATAGATAAGCTGCAGAGCTGGGCTGAGAGGTGGCAAATGGAGTTTAATGTGGATAAGTGTGAAGTGATGCACTTTGGAAGGAGTAACAGGAATACAGAGTACTGGGCTAATGGTAAGATTTTTGGGAGTGTGGATGAGCAGAAAGGTCTCGGTGTCCATGTGCATAGATCACTGAAAGTTGCCACCAGGTTGATAGCGTTGTTAAGAAGGCATACAGTATGTTAGGTTTTATTGGTAGAGGGATTGAGTTTCGGAGCCATGAGGTCATGTTGCAGCTGTACAAAACTCTGGTGCGGCCGCACTTGGAGTATTGCGTACAGTTCTGGTCACCGCATTATAGGAAGGATGTGGAAACATAGGAAAGGGTGCAGAGGAGATTTACCAGGATGTTGCCTCGTATAGAGGGAAGGTCTTATGAGGAAAGGCTGAGGGTCTTGAGGCTGTTTTCGTTAGAGAGAAGAAGGTTAAGAGGTGACTTGATAGAGACATACAAGATGATCAGAGGATTAGATAGGGTGGACAGTGGGAGCCTTTTTCCTCGGATGGTGATGGCTAGCACGAGGGGACATAGCTTTAAATTGAGGGGTGATAGATATAGGACAGATGTCAGAGGTAGGTTCTTTACTCAGAGAGTAGTAAGGGCATGGAATGCCCTGCCTGCAAATATAGTAGACTCGCCCACTTTAATGGCATTTAAATGGTCATTGGATAAACATATGGATGGTAATGGAATAGTTTAGGTTAGATGGGCTTCAGTTTGGTTTCACAGGTCGGCGCAACATCGAGGGCCGAAGGGCCTGTACTGCGCTGTAATGTTCTATGTTCTATGTTCTTGTGTTTTACTGCTCATCGACGTTTCCGGTGACACAGAAGATTGTCAATCGGGATTGTACCTTCAGGAGATCGCTTCGAAACTTTGTCAGCTCCACAGTTATCCAGTCAGACCCCGGACATTCAGGTTTTAATACAGTTATTATCAAAATGTACCTTCATTTAATTCATAGAAATCTATGAAGAGATTGGAATCAAATAAACCCATGAATGATTTTCTCTTTCCCTGCTCCACGCGGAGTGAGACAGGGACAAGCAGCAGGATTTGACCCCGCACTCTCCAATCCTCCGCTGCCAGCAGAAAGCGGCCACTGCAGATTCAATCAGCCGCTTCGTGTCCAACCCTGGGAGGCAAGATCCTCCAACTGGGGCCAAACCTCTCAATGCACCAAGCACAGGCTCAGGAAAACACAGGGAGATTCCATCCCGCTCCGTAAATTTCAGAGCAACATTGACATAATCTCCAAGTGAGTGGAACTTACTCTGTGCCTCACTTGGGAAACCTCATTTGACACAACGAGTGGAAACCTATTCCTCCTGAACAGTTGTTCCCGTGCGGAAAAGGGCGAAAATCATTTTACATTTCACAACGGCTGCAGCAAATTCTTCTTAACCTTCGAATCTTTTTAGCCGAACTGTGAAAATCCAGTCCCCAGATGCGAAGCTGCAGAATTTGCTGATGTACCGAACAAACAAAGTGCTGAATGTATTGAGTGAGACTGGGCAGACAGACACGCATTTCACACAGTCTGTAACAGAAATGACTGGGTTCATTGAAGCAGATTCACCGCCTCTCAAAGTGACTGACAGTCGCATGGGCAACTCAAGGATGAGGGCACCGACATTAAAATATGAATTTTGAATTTTAAATCCCGGAACAAGCGCTGAAAATGGATTATAATGGTCTGAAGGAGTAACAGCTGAGAAGTGGAAGATGTAGCTGATGTTATTTGTGATTGAGAGGAATGAAATGGAACCTTGTGCTTTTCCAGGTGGATCATCTTTGTCACATTGAAACGAGGTTGCAAGGGATTTGGCTCAGTGTGAAATGGGAAAAGAAGTACCTAACAATCGAGCCCGGCTAGCTCAGTCGGTAGAGCATGAGACTCTTAATCTCAGGGTCGTGGGTTCGAGCCCCACGCTGGGCGTCCTTGCATCTTGCAACTTTACTTTCTGAGGTGAAGGCCAGCTGTTCAGTTCTCCAGCATCATGAGTAAAGCCAGCAGATTTAGTTGTGCCAAAAACATGGTTTCTCTTTTGCTGCTTTAATTAAGATACTGGTTTCCTGTTTCAGAGTGCAAGTTGTTTCCACTTCACTGGAAGTCCCAGAGATCAGCTTGTCGGTGCAGCCGCTTGTATAATAAATGACAAGACTTTTAAAGGGGCAAACCCAACTCCAATCCTGCACCAACAAGACTGTTCAGAGTCACAGAATGAGAATGGTCACTTCCTGGGCGGCTCCATGTCAAATGGAGCTGAACCAGAATTACCTAATTCTGAGGATACCACGGAAAGCATCAATGAAGTCTCCCTGAACATTACCCAATTCACAAGGAAAATTATCTTCTTTTGTGACCGTGTGGGTTTATTCAACAAAATCTTCATTCTCGGTAACAGAGGAGAAAAATTGTGAGTTTTCAGTGTGTGACAGAAGTGATGTGGGTGAACCCGGAAATATGGTGCAGTCATGTGTTCTTTATCGAAGCATAATATACTTCCGCACAGGCACATTATACTTGTTGCTCAACCGAATCTCACAAGATGCGTTCAGCTTTGCGTCGATATTGGTTTTGATTGCAGGGCTATCGGCATCTGGTGCGAAACTGATATTGTAGCTGGGCATAACTGAGCAGCAAAGAAAATGGACAAGAAGGATGGGGTTCCTCGCAAGAATTTCCCGGTGCCTTTGTATCAGTTGTGTGCAGTCGCATCATTGGGGAATGTCATATGTGAGCTCTGAGGCCATGGTGTGGTGATATGGCCAGGCGGTCGAAGCTGCTGGATTCAGGTTCCAATCTCTGAAAAGGTGTGCGTTTGCATCCCACTGTGGCTACCTGTTATACCGAAGATGCGTTTAACTTGTCTCTATTTTGCCCAAAGTAATCTTTGACGTGGGACAGCACAACAGCCTCCATCGGGTCAGCTTCCACGGCATGTTCCCATGGTGCAGTGGTTATCACATGCGGAATGCCCCCAGCATGATAGTGGGAACAAGCAGGCTGCGCTGCTACGCCATGTCCCAGGCAAGTTGTGTTGCTCACCCTATTCGTTGAAAGTGAATGCAGATCGTTATTTTGCCGCTGGTGTGAAACAAAATCCTGCATTGAGTCTACTTCAAGTTATTTGCCTTTTCTGGCGAAAAGGAGGGTATTGCTCTGTGAAATTTCTCCCATTTCCTTCATTTCTGTTCTGGAGAAGGGAGCTGATGAGCCACCTTCTTGATCTGCTGCAATCATTGCGGTGCAGGCACACCCACATTGTTGATCAGAAGGGAAACCTCATCTCATCGAGACTGTGATAGCTCGCGTTCACTTTTCGTGGGTCATTCTTACTCTTATTCTTTTCACTTCCTAACTTGAGCAGTTTCCGGTAAGTGGAGTTGGATTAAACCTCCAGTGTATTTGGAGGAGCAGTTTGGAAATGTCCCAGGGTATTGGCATCTGGTGGGAAATTGATATTGTAGCTCGGCATAGCCGAGCAGCTCAGAAAATGGATGAGGAGGATAGGCTTCCTCGAAGCCCTTACCGGTGCCTTCACTTTTGTCGTGTTCCGGCAGCAACATCGCAAAAATCATTTTTGAGACAATCGCTCGTATGACATGGTGTCGTGTGACCTCTGGTATTTGCTCTTGCCCAGAAGTGGAAATCTTCGCCGGAATACTGACCGGCTAAGTAGAAAGACAGGGAAAGTGAAAGGAATTATGATAATGTTGTTCGTGCCTGGACTGCCTGTGTAACAATTTCGCAATGGGATCTGCCGTTCTCGGATTCTAAATCTGCTTACCATTCGAGACGAAGGATTTTTTTTCGGAGGCACTTATTTTGCATCACAGGCTTAATAACTGTAAGTATGTTGCACGATATTATCTCGTGCGCGGCTCACTCGGCTTTGGGCATTTGCCCTGCAGTCCGGTGCTGATCATGTTACACTTACACCGGAAAGTTATTCTGGTTTGAACAAGGGACCGAATCATATTCCAACGTGAATTTTTAAATCCCAGAAATGTCGTAGAGCTCGTATTTTCTTTATCGGAATATACATTCTCACAGACACAAAGCCTTTGTTGGTCACTGAGTCTAAAAGATACGTTCAGCTTGCCATTCATTTTTGTTTTGATTGAAGGGCTGCAGGAATCTGTTGCAGCACATATCACACCCGTGAAAGTATAGGAGGAGTAGAATGGGGATCGATATAAACCAGTGACTAATCTCCCCAGAGCCCGATGTACAACAGTGAACATTCGGCCCCAGTGCCTGATGTTAGACCGTGACCACTCTCCCCCGCAGCCCAGTATAAACCAGTGAGCTTTCTCCCAGAGTCCGATATAAAACAGTAAACATTCTCTCGCAGAGCCCAACATAAAAGAGTGAACATTATACCCCAGAGCCCGATATGAAACGGTGACCATTCTCGTCCAGAGCCAAGTATGAAATCGTGACACCCGCTAATTCTCATAAACCCGCATTTAGCATGGCTTACCAACCTGGCCTGCACATCCCCGCACACAACGGGGCAATTTCCCATAGCAATTATATGAATTATATGAAGCCAAAAACAGGAAAGGCTTGTTGGATTAGTGGTATGACCCTTGCATAGGGTACTATGCAGTGTTAACATGTGAGAGGTCCTGGGTACAACTCCTCGATGAGCCCAGGTATGTTATTTCACTTTTGGGGGAGGGGGGATTACAATGCTGTCAGGCAAGAACTTTGGCGTGGAGTTTGGGAATAGATGTTCTCAGAGAAATGCATGACAGAAATGTGAAGGTTGTTTCGGGAGCACTTGCTACAGCTACTGGATAGGTTTGTCCCACTGAGGCAAAGAAAGGATGGTAAGGTGAAGAAACCTTGGATGACGAGACATGTGGAACATCTCGTCAAGAGGAAGAAGGAAGCTTACTTAAAGTTAAGGAAACAAGGGTCGGACTGAGCTCTGGAGGTCGACAAGGTAGCCAGGAAGGAACTGAAGAATGGACTTAGGAGAGCAAGAAGGCGGGTATGGCAGGTAGGATTTAGAAAAATCCCAAGGCATTCTATACTTACGTGAGGAACAAGAGGATGGTCAGAGTAACGATAGTGCCTATCAGGGATAGAGGGACCTTAACGTTTGTGAGGATAGCATGAAAAAGGCAGATACGCTCGAACAGGTTGATGTTAGGAAGGAGGATGTGCTACAAATTTTGAAAAACATGAGGATAGATAAGTCCCCTGGGCCACACAGGATATGCCCAAGATTGCTCCGAGAAGCGAGGGAAGAGAAAGTTTGGTGATGGTTTTTGCGTTCTCACTGTCCACTGGAGTAATACCAGATGATTGGAGGGTGGCAAATGTTATTCCCTTGTTCAAGAAAGGGAATAGGGATAATCCTGGGAATGACAGAACAGTCAGTCATTCTGTGGTGGGCAAATTATTGGAGAGGATTCTGAGAGACAGTATTTATGATTATTTGGACAAGCACAATTTGATTAGAAATAGTCAATGTGGCTTTGTGAGGGGCAGGCCATGCCTCACAAGCTTTATTGAATTCTTTGAGGATGTGGCAAATTACATTGATGAAGATCGAGCAATGGATGTGGTGCATATGGATTTTAGATAAGCATTTGATTAGTTTCCCCAAGGTGGGCTCATCCAGAAAGTTAGGAGACATGGGATTCATGGAAATTTGGCTGTCTGGATACAGAATTGGCTGTCCAATAGAAGCCAGAGGGTTGCAATAGATGGAAATTATTCAGCCTGGAGCTTGGCGATCAGTGGTGTTCTGAAAGAATCTGTTCTGGGAACGCTGCTCTTTGTGGTCTTTATAAATGACTTGGATGAGGAAGTGTAAGGGTGGGTTAGTTAGTTTGATGATGACACGATGGTTGGTGGCATGGAGGATAATGTGAAGGGCTATTGGAGGTTGCAACGGGACATTGACAAGATGCAAAGCTGGGCAAAGAAGTGTCAGATGGAATTCCACCTGGAAAAGTGTGAAGTGATTCATTTTGGAAGGTCGAATTTAAATGTGGAAGGTAGGGTAAATTGCAGGATTAATGTGGAGGAACAGAGGGATCTTGGGGTCCACATCAATAGACCCCTCAAAGTTGCTACCCAAGTTAATAGGGTTGTGAAGAAGGTGTATGGTGCGTTGGCTTTCATTGACAAGGGAATTGAGTTTAAGAGCTGCAAGGTTATGCTTCAGTTACTTAAAACCCTGGTTGGACCACACTTGGAATATTGTGTTCAGCTCTGATCGCCTCATTATAGAAAGGATGTGAAAGCTTTAGAGAGGGTGCAGAGGAGATTTACCAGGTTGCTGCCTGGACTGGAGGCCAGGTCTTATGCGGAAAGGTTGAGGGAGCGAGGGCTTTTCTCTTTGGAGCGAAGAAGGATGAGCTGTGACTTGATAGAGGTATATAAGATGATGAGAGGCATAGATAGTGTGGATACCCAGAGACCTTTTCCCAAAGCGGATGTGACTATAATGAGGGGGCACACTTTTAGGGTGATTGGAGGAAGATATAGTGGAGATGTCAGAGGTAGGTTCTTTCCACAGAGAATGGTGGATGCGTGGAATGCACTGTCGGCGGTGGTAGTCGAGTCAGATACATTCGGGACATTTAAGCGAGTCTTGGACAGGCGCATGGATGATTTTAAAATATAGAGTATGCAGGGTAGTTTGATCTTCGAGTAGGATAATAGTTCGGCACAACATCGTGGGCCGAAGGGCCTGTGCTGTACTCTTCTATGTTCTATGTGTTCAATTCACCTCGCCTGCATAAGTTTAGACCGTGGGAAGAAACTGAAGCACTCAGACGCAGACATGGTGAGAATGTGCATACTCCACGCAGACATCAGCTGAAGCTGGCTCCTTTTTGCTGAAAGGCCCCAAAAATTCTTGGATCCGGCCCGGTAGGGAATCGAACGCTAGTCACCCACCTGACAGGCAAGGATACTAACCACTATAGTGCTGAGGACCTCGAGTGTAAATGCCCCTTAAGCGTGCACCAATCAAATAAAATCGCTTAACTATCCAAATTCTCTTTCTGTTGCTTCGCCCATCGCCATCAATGCCATAGCATCACAAATTCACATCTGAATGCTTCTTAAAGTCATCAGGATATCTGCCTCTGGGACACTTGCAGGCAGTGGCTTCCAGATTCCAAACATCCTCTGGTTGAAAGCGTTTTTCCGCAAATTTACTCAAAACTTCCTTCCTCTTACTTTAAATCTATGGCCCCTGGTGATCGATCCCTCCATCAAGGGGAAGCATTTACATGAGTCTACCCTATCAATATCATTCATTATTTTGTACATCTCCTCTGCTCTGAGGAAAACGACCACAGTCTATTCGATCTCTCTTCATAATGGAAACTCTTCAGCCTAGACAATATCCTGGTAAATTTCTTCTGCACCGTTTCTGGTGCTATCACATCCCACAATAACGTGAATTAGAGAACTGCACACAATACTCTTGCTATAGCCGAATCAACAAATGCAATAAATGATGCAGAAAGCCACAGAAACTGGTCTTTTCGAATGAAGTCTGTTTTGCTCATTATTGCCATGTGTCGTTTTCCTAAGTCTGATGTTCCAATAATCATTGGCCCATGTCAGTAAAAGCTGCGACATGAGTCTTGATCTCACTGTCCCAGTATCTAAATATTTCGTCTGGTTTAAAGTTCCCGGTGGTGAGACAGGCCATGTTCACATAGCAACACTGACCGCAACAAAACAGAATGAACGCTGTCAATGTAAAAATGGATGTTAGATTGTGCAGTGCCTCAGTGAAGTGGAAGGAGGCACGTCAAGGAGGGTTAGTGATTGTGGGTGGGAGAGAAATCTCCAAGTGGTGGGTTTGAATTCTGATACATCAAATGCAGATATGTGAGAGAGTGGGGGTTGAGAGATGATTGTCACCACCTCAAAGAATATTTTCAAGTAAAAATGTTTGATACTTGCCGCATTGCTGTTGCCCGTGTCACAAGGAATAAAAAAGAGTTGCAGCAAGCACTCACTGCCGTGACTCGGATTCGAACCGAGGTTGTTGCGGCCACAACGCAGAGTACTCACCACTATACGATCACGGCACCACATAAAACGGCTGACTTATAATGAGCAATAACTACAGTAGCAGAGGATATGCCAGGAACAGCACCAGATCCACAATTGGAATTCTTTCCAAGCAGCGCACTGTAATGTGGGGATTAACAGAGGGCTGGAATCTGTAATTACAATGCTACCAGAGACTGTGGAGATTCCATCAATGAGTATTTTGAAGACCGAGAGTGATAGATTTCTAAAAAAATATCAAAGACTCGGAGGATAGTGCAGGCACTTGTTGAAATGTATCTTTCAATAGCAATCTAGTTTAACATCGGATACTTCACCAGTTCCTTCACACAAGGAAGTAACCATTGCTGGAGATGACCATATAATCCCAGTTCCCAGGTCCGGAACCAGAGAAACTCAGTGGCCCAGCCACGAAGATACAACCGGAAATGGGGGTGGCAATGAGCGTGCGGACATAAGCTGTGATAATAGCTAACGAGATAACCTGTGCATTATGAGCCAAGACAATGTGACAAAACCGAGATAGAGCCGCGGGGATGATGTGCAGAAGGATGAGAGAATGCAATGCTGAATCAGATAGCGACCAGGGTGATACAGATAGAAGTGACGCAATCGGTGAGCACACGGTCCTTCTTTGGCGGCATAGAGGCGCGTGAAATGCCGAGGCTGTGAGCTCCAACCTCACCCGGAGCAGCTTTTATTGACGTGGAGCAGGGATTATTGGGGCATCAAGCTGTATGAAAAGATATTCAGCAATTTTAATCTGAGGCAAAATAGTTTTTGGCAGCACAGATGATGTTTGTGGATTAAGGGAGGATCTGTCCGTGAAAATGTCACAATTATAAAGAAAAATGCTGCAAATATTCAACTCGTCAAGAGAGAAATCTGTGCTGGGAGAAATGGAGGTAATGTTTTCGCTTTCTTACTTTTGTCATATGGCTGACCCCGCACTGGGTTGAATTGCGGGAAGGGCTTTTTTTTTTGCTTGTTTCGTATTATTCAATTTCATGCAAACATGTACAGGTCACTGAAGTAATCTAAACTTCCGAAAAATATCGGTAATATATGATGTTGTGATTAGGCTCGAGTTTACCTCAGGTTACGGAGGGAAAGCAGGAAAGCGGAGTTGACATTTATCAGATCAGCAGCGATCTCATTGAATGGCTGAGCAGACTCGATAGGACGAATTGTAGCTTCCTGACGACAAATGCCAGTGAAACTCACCGCGTCACAAAAGGGAGACTATTGAATTGAAGTAGCGAAGGTGATTATCTTTGCTGGTTGTTCATCTTGTGAATGTTACTCTTACTGCTCATGTCCCTGTTAACAACACAACACAATAGAACAGCCTGACTGCGCAGTGACGGCTAAGGCACCTTTCCCCTCTTTCAGTGGCTGTCGTATGGACTCTGATGTTCTCGGGGGCATTAACTGACATTGCAGGATTGCGGACAGAGCCGCATTGCTTTTGCTGTTGTCACCATCAGGAACAATAAAACTTGATTTCCTGACTGGGAATCGAAGCGGGGCCGCGCCGGTGAAAGCGCCGAAAAACTAACCACTCGACCACCAGGGACGGCGGGAGGGCATCGCGCATCGTTTCCTAATGACAGAACTTCTGGATTTTTTTCTTTCTCCGACAGTTGTTTCTCCTCCAAAGTGATTGAATCATCGTGTTTTTACAATACGGAAGGAGGCTCAACATCCCAGTTTCCAGCCTTGGCCCATAGCCTTGTGCGCTACGAGGCGATGGACCGGCCGTTTGAGATGTTCACGTTTCCTTGGGGAACTGGACCACATTTTCACCCCCAGAAGGTAACACACAGACATATTTCCCAGAAGGTGACAAAGGCCTCAGCAGACACCAGCGCCCAGAAAGGAGGATTTCACCCATTTGGGTTATATTGTCCAATTTCAAACTTCAAAACCAGAATCTGATTACAGCAAAGAAAAAAAGCATTCGGCCACTCCCCTCTCGGTTGGTCCCCCATTGTTTCCTTGTCAATCTGCATTTTATAATACCTCACCTCACCTAACTGCTGGCCTGTGGAGGACATGACATTGGCAAAATTTCAGACGATATGAAAGTGCTCCTTTGGATATTGGATGCGGCAGTTGTACAAACATTCTCATATTCTCCAGTTAGAAGTAAACTCATGACCGGTGCTTTACAAGACCATTGCTTTCAATACTGCGCTACAGAGCGAAGACTGTGCCCTGTAAAGCAGGGTTTCATGCATTAGAAACTGCAATGTAATAGATAACAGGATAGTCTGTGCATTATAAACCAAGATAATGCGACAAAACCGAGATGGAGCCGAGAGGATCATGTGCAGAAGGATGAGAGATGCAATGCTGAATCAGGCAGTGACCAGGGTGAGACAGATCGAAGTCTTCCCGAGTAGTTTACTGATTCGGATTCAGTGCCTTCACTGCCATGGCGTGCTCGTGGTTAAAATTTACAATAATAACTATGAAATATTGACTGATCTTTAGAAGCAGAATTATGTCGTGGACCAGTCAGTATCGCTTCCATCTATATTACAGTTCTGCATCAGCAATGTCAGCTGCAATTGCCTGACGTGCAATTTGTTTAAGACAAGAACAGAGGGGAGGTCAGGAAAAGTGAAGGGCAACGGTGGTTTGTGAGAGTTGACTGTAGGCCTAATGGAACCAGGCTCAATGTGGGCACTGAAGACTGGTTTTTCCTGTTTACCCTGGCATACAGATTCATCCGGAACAACCAACCACAATGACTGCCCCTTTGTTTGCTGCCCTTTGCACATCTAACTTCGGTTCAGTGCCCCGATGGGATCCACACATTTTTAAGTTGGCGAATTTTACTCCAGTCAGTTTTGCAGCCTTGCATTAACATCATGCATTTTAGGAGTAGAAAGAGACAACTCAGCCCATCAAGTCTGCTCCGCTATTAAATGAGCGGATAATCCTGATCTGATAATCCTGAACTGCACTTTCTTGGATTTCTTCGTAACCTTTGATACCCTTGCTGCTAAAAATCTTTCGATCTCAGCCTTAAATATACTTAGTGGCCCAGCTTCGACAACCCTCTTCTGTAAAGAAATCCACTGATTCACAACCATCTGAGAGAATAAATTTTACCTCGACTCTACCTTAAATGTGCGACCTACATTCTGATATTAGACACTCCGTTCCTAGACGGCTCCATGGAACTAACCTTTTTGCATCCAATCCGTTACATCGCCAATAACACCTGCACGTTTCAATAAAGAGCATTTTTGTAGTACCGTTTCTGAGCTGATGAAAGCAATGGATTTCAGTGCTTCTTCCCATTTAATTCACCTCTGATGTGAAACTCTCACTGATTCTGATAGAGATTATCATTATCACTAAGGAGGCAGTGCTGGGCAAGGTAATGGGGCTAACAGTAGACATGTCTCTTGGCCCTGATGAAAAGCATCCCAGGATACTAAAAGAGGTGATGGGAGACATAGCAAATGCACTAGTAATTATTTATCAAAATTCACTAGACTCTGGGGTGGTTCCCGCAGATTGAAAAACAGCCAATGTGACGTCACTGTTTAAGAAAGGAAGTAGACAAAAAGCAGGTAACTTTAGGCCAGTTAGCTTAACTTCGGCAGTGGGGAAAATGCTTGCATCGATCATTAAGGAAGAAATAGCAAGACATCTGGATATAAATTGTCCCATTGGGAACACCAAGCATGGGTTCATGAAGGGTAGGTCATGTTTAACTAATTTGGTGGAATTTTTTTGAGGACATTACTTGCAATGTGGACAATGGGGAACCTGTGGATGTGGTCTATCTGGATTTCCAGAAGGCATTTGACAAGGTGCCACACCAAAGGCTGCTGCGTAAGATAAAGTTGCACGGTATTACAGGTAATGTATTGGCATGGATAGAGGATTGGTTGACCAGTAGAAAACAAAGAGTAGGGGGAAATGGGTGTTTTTCTGGTTGGCGGTCAGTGGCTAGTGGTGTGCCTCATGGATCAGTGTTGGAACCACAATTGTTTACAATTTACATAGATGATTTGGAATTGGGGACTAATTGTACTGTGTCAAAATTTGCAGATGACACTAAGACGAGTGGTAGAGCAAAGTGTGCAGAAAACACTGAAAGTCTGCAGAGCGATATAGATAGTCGAAGTGAGTGGGCAAAAGTCTGGCAGATGGAGTACAATGTTGATAAGTGTGAGGTCATCTATTTTGGTAGGAATAACGCAAAATGGACTATGTTTTAAATGGTAAAAAATTGCAGCACGCTGCTGTGCAGAGGGACTTGAGTGCCCTCGTGCATGAATCGCTAAAAGTAGGATTGCAGGTGCAGCAGGTAATTAAAAAGGCAAATGGAATTTTGATGAAAATGATAGAAAATCAAAAGTCAGAAGCAGTGTTGTTGAGAAAAGATACAAGAGTCTGAAGTACCCTTTCTGGTGGTCTAATGGTTAGGATTTGGCGCTTTCACCGCCGTAGGCTGAGTTCCGTTTTCGGTCAGGGAATGGGAGTTCTATTCTGCTCGTTTATTGTGATGACTGATTTTCAGGAGCAGGAAAGAAGCTGTGGAGCCTGTAGATGGACTGTTTTGTCCCAGAAATTATTCAAGTTAACAGAAGTCAAAGAACTGCAGATGCTGAAAGTCTGAAACAGAAACAGGAATTGACCGAGAAACTCAGCAGGCCTGGCAGCATCTGTAGAGAGAAAAAGAGGTAACATTTCAGGTCCACAGATCGTTAATTGGAACTAGGTCAGTTATGCATTTTAATAACATAATATTAGGCGAAATTATCAGCTTTATCTGTCAAATCGGCATATTTATCAAAATTTCTCTCTCTGATTAGCCGACAATTGTTAATTGTTACAGTTCACAAAACAGCAACAAACAAAACTGCCAATCGGGTTAAGCTCAGGCAACTGGAGTGGGAGCAGAGGACTAATAATGCATTGA
>NW_025969257.1:0-16209 GCF_021869965.1 Rhincodon typus
GCAGCATCATAGGAGCAGAAAGGCTGATGTTTCGGGCCTAGACCCTTTTCTGATGAAGGGTCTAGGCCTGAAACGTCAGCCTCTCTGCTCCTACGCTGCTGCTTGGCCTGCTGTGTTCATCCAGCCCTGCACCTTGTTGTCTCGGATTCTCCAGCATCTGCAGTTCCTACTATCTCTCTATAAACATTGCTTATTCATGTACCTATCCAAATGTCTTTTTAAATTTTGTCACTGTACCTGCATCTACCACTTCCTTTCGCAGTTCATTCCACATACGAACCACCCCCTGTGTGAAAACATTGCCCCTCAGGTCCCTTTTAAATCTTTCTCCTCTCACCTTCAAAATATGCCCCTAGTTTTGAAAACCCTCACCCTAGGGAAAAGACCCTTGCTATTCATGCCCTCAATCTCCTACTTTCCAATGAAAATGTCCAAGCCTGTCCTTATAAATTAAACCCTCCAGTTCTGGCAATGTCCTAGTAAATTTTTTCTGGATCCTCTCCAATATAATAATATCCTTCCTATAGCAGGGCATCCAGAACTGCACACAGTACTCCAAAAGTATCCTTACCAAAGCTCGTACAATGTCAACATGACATCCCAACTTCCTTACTCAAAGGTCTGAGAAATGAAGGCAAGTGTGCTAAATGCCTTAACCACCCTGTCTAGCTGTGATGCAACTTTTGTACCTGAACCCCTAGGTCAAGTGCAATTTTTATATACCTAGCACTTGTAGTCCTGAATCAAAATTCTTCTAAAAATAGAGGAAAAAAAATAGAGTATTAATTTCAAAACATTTTAAGGTTATAAATTTATTTGGTACCTTACTTGGACGTGAACACACATTCTCAAAGTCCCAAACAGCATCACAGCCAATTATTTAAAATGTTGTCACTTTTTATCATGGGGTATGGGTCTCACTGACTGGGGTAGCATTGTATTGCCCATTTGTAATTGTCTTTGAGAAAATGGCGGTGAAGGTGTAGTAAAGGTGGCAGCTAATTTGTCTGCACCAAGATCCTGTAAAGAACAATGAGTTAAATAAATGACTGGTTCATCAATTTCCAATTGGTTGAAGGATAGACATACAAGACAACGTCCCTGCTTTTCGTTGAATTGTGCCTTGAGTTACTTTATTTCCATCTTTTCAGTTGATTTTGATTTGACTTATCAAAAAGTTGGAACCTCTACTGATGTGACATTGCCATAGTATTGCATCAGCCTAGATTGTGCTGAAGCTATAGTAAGCTTTAAACCCTTTCACGTCTTGCACCAGAACATAAAGTGTCACTACTGAATGCAAGTGACACTTGAAAATGGCCAGCAAAAATTTATTTACAATATATAGTATTGACTTGGATGAGGAAAATGAATGTACTATCAGTGAGTTTGTAAATGACGAATAAGTGGGAAAGTAAGTGGTGAGGGTGATAGAGACAACAGAGGGATATAGACAGTGAGTGGGGCAAGAACTTGGCAGATGGAATATAATGTGAGATAATGCACTTTGTCAGGAGGAATAGAAGAGCTGAATATTGTTTCAATGAAGTAGTACTGCAACAAACCAGCTTACAGGGATTTGGGAGTCCTCATCCACGAAGCACAAAGATAGCATTCAAGTTTAGTGGGCAATAGGGAAGGAAAGTGGAATACAGTCATAGATGTACAGCATGGAAACAGATCCTTCAGTCCAATTTGTCCATTCCGACCAGATATTATAAATAAATCTAGTCCTATTTGCCTGTAAACCCTTCCTATTCATGTACGCATCCAGATGCCTTTTAAATATTATAAGAGTACCTGCCTCCTCCACTTCCTCTGGTAGCTCATTCCATACAAGCACCGCCCTCTGTGGAAAAATGTTGCTCCTTAAAACTTGCCCCTTTTTAAATCTTTCCCCTCTCACCTCAAAACTATTCTCTCTTGTTTTGGACTTCCCTACCCTGTGAAAAAGACCTTGGCTATTCACCCTATCCATGCCCCTAATGATTTTATAAACATCTATAAGGTCACCCCTCGGCCTATTCAGCCCCTCCCTATAACTCAAACCCTCCAATCCCAGCAATATCCCTGTAAATTTTCTCTGAATTCTTTCAAGTATAACAACATCTTTCCTATAGCAGGGAGGCGAGAATTGATTTCTGCTATGGCTTTCCCCTGGTAGGCCATCACCCCCAACAGTATCCAAAGCAGTATACTTATTATTGAGGGGAACGGCCACAGGGGATCCCTGCACTATCTGATATTCCCTTTCCCTCTCCTGACAGTCACCCAGCTACCTTTATCCTGTAACTTGGGTGTGACTATAACTCCTCTCTATCATCCCCTCAGCCTCCCGAATGATCCGGAGTTCATCCAGCTCCAGCTCCAGTTCCCTAACGCAGTCTGCGAGGAGCTGGAGTTGGGTGCACATCTCGCAGGTGAAGTCAGTAGGGACACTAGTAGTGACTCTTCCTTCCCACATCCTACAAGAGGAGCATGCAACTGCCCTAGCTTCCATCCCCTCCAATACAGGCAACTAAAGAAAAAGGGGTAGAAATACTGATGAAACAGGATAATACAATGTCTAATGCATGCAGGGAAAATTTCCTAATGATACAATTGTCCTTTCACTAAATCTTACCACAGTAAGTTGTGAATTCAAGCACAGTAATCTTGGTGATTTGTTGGCTCGTACAAAATTATCACGAAGTCTTCTGGATTAATAGCTAATCCTAACTTGTACATTTATATTATTTAATAAAGGGAGCCTGCCATATCTATCCAACACTATGTTTTTATGACTGCAGTCCCACACCATATGGCTGACTTGTTACACCCTAAAGTTAATTTGATTTTCGAAATAACTGCTACTTCACACATAGCCCTACGATTGGTTTAATGAATTTTGAAAGAATAATAACAAAACTCTGCTTTTGTTAAATTACAGGATATTTTTGAATATTTGATTGTGTAACTTAATTCATTTTCTGCTCATTAGATTTTTTTTACAAAAAGTTAAAGTGCCAATAAATAAATCGCTGCTTGTCGCAGCAAAAAATGAATAGTTGATTAATTTAGCTGTCAGGTTGTCCAGTTAAGTGAAATTGTGGTGTTGATTTGTGACACAGAAATAGTTATGAGTGACACTGTCAGCATAGCTGTCAAACAGATCTTTTTAAAAATTCTGTTGCACAGAGCTACCAACTTTGAGTGAATAAGATATCTACAGTCATTGTGGTAAGGGTTTGATATTTTTTGTTACACAAGTAAAATAAATTATGAAGTTGGACATGATTTATGGCATCGATGAGGACTCTAAGGTCTACATCCTAAGGCAAGGAACCCCACAGATTTTCAGTGTCTAGTCTTTTATTTATTAATTTCAGTATGTGTTTTGTTAGATAAATCAGTCCAGACAAGAAAACAACAGCAATCCCACATTTCCAACAAATAAAACTTGTAACCTTTTCTGAATTAAGTTCTTTTTGAGTCCTGTGCCATGCTTTCTGAGGCAGTTCTAATGCCCTACTTGCCATCTTATCAAACACTAGGAGGTACTATTAGCAAAGCAGCCCAATCCAATTTTCCTTCCTATGTAGGGGCACCCTGCAATCTGCACTTAACAAATTCAAATTTGGCACATCAAAAGAACTGACTGAACTGCAGGATTGAACCTGGCATGCCCCACTCCATGACATGGTATTAGAATGTCAATGCTCAGTACCATTGCATTCTACATCTTCATTTTGCTCACTGAACAGACAAAGCACAAATCTGACTTTAAAATCCATGTAAGGAAAGAAATGTTTGAGCTACAGTAAAATATTTAACAAATACACATTAAAAATGTAGAATGTATTGCATATACCTCTAAAGTGCATTGACTGAGGAAAACAGTAAAAAAAAGTTTTGGTATATATTATATTTCTTAATCTTTTATAATTTTAACTAAGACTTAAAGTATTTATTACTCAAAATTGTCTGAAGTGATATTTGTATTCATTATTGATACCATGGAAATTAATCTACTTAAGGATGTTGTTTATACCGTTTCTAATTGGTATCAATACAGTTGTTGCTTCAAATTTTTAGGAATATAAGGTTTTAAAATATTGTTATATTTGAATTGTGTCAAAATCCCAGTAGGAAGATTAATGTTTAAAGCAAAATTTGAACACCCAGTGATTAACGGAAAAAATTGCACCACAAAATTCCACAGTTTAAATAACTCACTTTACTTTATGCACAAAACAAATAAAGCAAATGCCACTAAATGAACGCTGTCTGAGATGAAGGCTTATACTTTAGATTGAAAAGCATAACAAAACAGAATTCCATTTTCAAGTAGACTGATATTCACAACTGAACCTTTCACTTTCCCCTATGACTTATCCCAGAACATACAAATATATTAGAAATGCATGAATTAGGCGCAGGTATATGTGATTGAGCCCCTCAAGCCTGCTCCGCCATTCAATAAGATCATGAGTGATCTGAGTCTAACCTCAAATCTGCATTCCTCACTGAGCTAATCTTTCACCTCTTAGCTAACAAGAATCTATCTACCTCTGCCTTAAAAATATTCAAGAACTCTGCTTCCACCATCTTTTCAGGAAGAGAATTTAATAAACCCATAACTTTCTCTGAGAGAAAATAAAATGCTAATCTCTGTTTTAAATGGGAACCCCGTAATATTCAAACAGTGACCCCTTATTTATAGATTGTTTCATATCCTCTCCATATCTATCCTGTTAAGACTCCTCAGAATCTTCTATGTCCTTGGTTATTTATCAGGCACTTGAAGTTTCCTTCATTTCCTGGGATCAAGCCAAGTGTCACAGCTCTCAGGAAGTCTCAGTGCCTCTGTTTTAAACAGATGTGTGAATTTTATTAGGGTCATTCCATAAACCTTCAACTAAAAAATCCTTCACTGCTCATTAAGCACCTCATAAGAATGGACACTCTGTCTCAATCTAGGCTTTCCCTGAGTTCACTGCCTTCTTCCTTAGTGTCTCCACCTCTAAAATACATGCTTTTGTTCTGCAGCTTTCTTTGTCTATTGCTAGCAGCTCTTTCACCCACCAGCATGGGTGCTATCAGCTTCAACTGCAAAGACCTTCTGAAACAAAATCCAAGAGACAAATTCCCAGAATTTCAAACAAAACTGCACCCTGAATCATAGTCTCTATTTACATCAACAGAGGTTAAATTGGATATCCAATAAATATTGACATTAAATAACCTTTCTGCTTCAAAACCAAACCCCTTGATTCTGAGGTATGCATGAATAACTGATATCTCTAATAGATATGATTTCCCTCTCTCCAGACTTGCTGGGTCCGTCAAGAAATCCTTACGTTTACCAACTGATCACAGCAACACTTCATTAGTAAATGACAGAAATGATTCAAATCTGTTATTGAGATAAGTGCACCTTCTAGCCTTACAAAGAAGTAAATACATTTATTTACTACTAACTCTGACCTTATGTAATAAATAAAGGTGAATTAACTTAGATTTGTTTGATTTGCCTTTACATTAAAGTTGTTCATCAGTTTCTTAACTGGACTTTTCCATTTTTCTTGTTTTTCTTTTAAACTCACTCATGGGATGTAGGTGTCACTGGCTGAGTCAGCATTTATTGCTCCTTCTTACTTTCCCTTGAGAAGGTGATGTTGAGCTGCCTTCTGGAATCGCTGCATTCCTTTGTTGTAGAGAAATCCTCAGCGTTGTTAGGAGAGAATTCTGGCCATTCAGTTTTCCATTTAATAATTTCATTCAAAAAAGAGGAAAGTCATGAATCATGGACCTAGATATAAACAACAACTATCTTTCTAATTTAAAGTAAAAGAAAGAATTGAAGTATCTGTTTTGTGTTCTGCCAAGCCTGAGGGCCTGGTTACCATGGAAGTTGGGGTCCCAGGGTGAGATTTGCTGAGAACAAAGTGCAAAATGTTCACACCTGAAAATTGTAGCTGAAAGGGTTACTGTGTGATATGTAAATGAGACACCATGATTGAGTGTCACATGACATGAGCATTTTCTCTTTACAGCCGCATGACAAGTCAAAACCCTGGTTAGATGTTGTCAATTTCAGTTATGCTGGTGAATAAAAGTTAATGGTTTTCACCGTTTCTCAGTAGACTCCATAGATATTCTTTGGAAACATTACAAATCCAATAATAATCTAAGACAATGGCAATCAAAACTAATAAATGGTGACTTCAGGTGAACAAACAGCAGGCGAAGCAACTGTAGGTGAATGACAACAGATGTACAAGCAGCAGGTTAAAAGGGAAAAAAAAAAGAAGGAAAGTTTCCAGGTGTGGGGGGTCTCTCTGTGGAGCTTCCCCCGGTGAAGGGCAGCAAGGTGCTAGGTGGAGGCATCTTGATGCAGCGTCTGGCGGTGGAAGCTCTTAACCCGGGTCCCCCACCGAATATTTACCCGAAGGGTCTAGGCCCGAAATGTCAGCCTTCCTGCTCCTCTGATGCTGCTTGGCCTGCTGCGTTCATCCAGTTCTACACCTTGTTATCTCAGATTCTCCAGCATCTGCAGTTCCTACTATCTTGGAAAGTTTTCTTGTCATTACCTGAAACCTTCAAGCCAGTTAAAGGGACCAGCCAAGCAGAAATACGGCTGGGTCTGCACTGAGGATTTACAAGTTATCATTTGGTGTCACTGCAAAATGTAACAGTGAACAGGCTGGTACAATACTATATGCAACGTGATGGTTGTGCAGAGTATCCAAGTCAGATAGAGATTAACAAAGAAAAGGCTGTATTTGGCAAATTAATAAAAGCATTGAAGTTTACTTCAGTCAGCAGAAACATATTATTGTTAAGCAGGCAAAATTTAATAAGTACACTCTTGCAACCACGGGGACATGTTAATACATATATCAATGATGTATGCAGGTTAGCGAAAAGTTATAGAGATAGCATCCTAAAAGACGCATTAATCAGGGACAGGATTGTTATTGATGAAAATGTTGTCAGACCTTTTGTAGTTGAGAGATGACTTGGCTTTAACAAAAGTCATTCATTTGAGCTGAGTGGCTAGGGTTCAGAAACAGAACCATTCAGTAATTCAGGTGAAAGGGAAATGCATCTACCACGAAAGGTCAATAAAGTGCGAGCTGGCTGCACAGAAACAAGGGAAGAATGAAGAGCATGGATCAACCATGCCAGATAATTGCTGTTGAGCAAGACATTGGGACAAAAACTATCTATCAAAATGGCAAAGTGTTAAATTTGCAAATAATATAAGCAAAGGGGTGGCAGTAGTGTGGTGGCGATATCGCTTAACCAATAATCTGAGGTCCAGCTCTGAAGGTATGGGCAGCTGGCAGAATTTAAATTGACCAAACATCTGGAATGAAAAATTTTCATTGTAACCATGAATCGATTGTTGTATGAAGACGGAGACTTTCGGGGAACTTTAACATAACACAATATCAGGCAGTGGGTGGAGTCAAAGACTTGTCGGGGGGTGGTGGCTGAGTGATATGGGAATGTCATGACAGGAAGTGATCAGTGTCACATGATATTATTGAGATCTTGCTCTCTTACAGCCCTTGACAAGTCAAAGTCCCTGTGATAAATTATGACTGTCAGTTATGTTTTTTGAGAAAAGTTGATGTTTCTCAGACTACCCCAGCAGACGCTATAGATTTTCTTAGGTAAATCAACAAGACTGAGAATAGAGATAGTAGGAACTGCAGATGCTGGAGAATCCGAGACAACAAGGTGCAGGGCTGGATGAACACAGCAGGCCAAGCAGCATCATAGGAGCAGAGAGGCTGACGTTTCGGGCCTAGACCCTTCATCAGAAAAGGGGGAGGGGAAGGGGGTTTTGAAATAAATAGGGAGAGAGTGGGAGGCGGATAGAAGAGGGATAGAGGAGAGGATAGGTGGAGAGGAAACAAACAGGTCGAAGAGGTGGGGATGGAGCCAGTAAAGGTGAGTGTAGGTGGGGAGTTAGGAAGGGGATAGGTCAGTCCAGGGAGGACGGACAGGTCAAGGGGGCGGGATGAGGTTGGTCGGTAGGAGATGGAGGTGCGGCTTGAGGTGGGAGGAGGGGATAGGTGGGAGGAAGAACAGGTTAGGGAGGCAGGGATGAGCTGGACTGGTTTTGGGATGCTGTAGGGGGAGGGGCCAAGAACAACCTACAGTAGTATAAAAATAAAGGCAGGGACAAATAGGCTGACTGTGACCAAACACTCTGTAGATATTAAACTGACATTTTAGTGTGTTGCAGATCACCATATTTGACCTCACTGGAGAGAATCCTTTTGAGCAAGCATGCAAATCAGACCTATTGTGTGTTTGTGCAAAAGGGCTTCTCAATATGGCATTACTAACAGCTTTTGGCTTTGGTTGAAGACCCAAAGTACTAATAGGTGTGGTGTGTCATGGCATGCAATGCAAGGCAGGACAGTGGGTACTGACTGTCTGAGAGACACTAAGATAGAAAGTAGCAGCCCTGAGGTTGAGCCTGATCTAGTCCACGGGCTAGGTACCTGTCACAGCTGCAACCTTTCAATGTTGGTTGCTGGTGTGCCCTGCAATTCAGGTCTGTGCTTCCTAAATGACCTGCAAGAGGATCAGTGAGGTGCCATGATGATCATGATGCAAATGTGTGTGGATGAGGGGTGCAGCTGGTACACATGGATTATACCCTGAGTCACTGAGCCACATCCCTAACAGCCTGCACAAGCTGAACTTACCAGGTACTTATCCTGATTTCCACATCACATTTTCCCGATATCTAGGTTGATTGCCACATTTGGTAAGATAGAAAACTGAACATTAATGAGTCAAGATGGACAATTAATAAGGTGTTTGATAAACTGTCATCTCTCTTAACTGGCAACTCACCTCACTGCTTCACAAAAACATACAAATGATGTTCCTGATTTCGAGATAGGCCTTGATGGACTTCTTGTCTGATTCTCCCACAAATTTGTCATTGTCCATGTTGCTCAGATCCCAATAAGATCCCACCCATACTTCATTTTTCTGATGAAGAATCATAGAGTCACTGGACTCAAAATGAATTACTACCTGAGCCACAAGCAAATTGGCATAGGGTCAACAAGGTGAAAAGAGGTAAACACGTGGTTCAAAGATTGCTGTGGGAGAAACAAGTTCGAAATCATGGGACATTGGGACCAGTACTGGGCAAGGAGGGAGCTGTTCTGAGGGTAAACACCTGAATCAGGCCGAGACCAGAGTCCTAGAGAATCACACAACTAGGGCAGTGGATAGAGCACTAAACTAAATAGCCAGGGGTGAGTTCAATTGCAAGAGAAATTAGGGAAAGAGTTAAAGTGGGGGACAGTTCAGGAGAGGTTAAAGTTTCCAGAACAAGTAATAGGGCAGAGACATGGAGAGAGTCAGAAATCTAATCTCCAGCATAACAGATGAGGGAACAACTATGAGAAGGGGGTCAGTCAACTCAGGACTGAGAGAGTTGTACTTAAATGAAGACAGAATACAAAACAAGGTAAATGAGCTGGAAATGCAGATTGAAATTGGCAGGTACAATGTTGTGGGTATCACAGAGATGTGGCTGCATGAGGATCAGGGCTGGGAAACAAATATCCAAGGATATACATCCTATTGAAGGGACGAGCAGATGGGCAGAGGTGGTAGGATTGCCTTGTTATTAAGAAATGAAATTAAATCAATAGCAATAAATAATATTGAGTCAGAAAGTGTAGAATCTGTGTGTGTGGAGTTGAGGAACCACAAAGACTAAAAAAAAAGACCCTGGTGAGAGTTGTGTACAGGCTTCTTAGCAGTAGTCATGATGTGAGGGATAAATTAAATCAGGAGATAGAAAAGGCATGTAAGAAAGGCACTATTACAATAATCATTGGGGACTTAAATGTGTAGATAGACTGGGAAAATTAGGTTGGTATCGGATCTCAAGAAAATGAATTCATGGAATGTCTGTGAGTTGGCATTTTGGAGCAGCTTGTGGTAGAGCCCACTAGGGAATGGGCAGTTCTGGATTTGGCGATGTGCAATGGGGCAAACTTGATCAGGGAGCTTAAGGCGAAGGAACCCGTAGTGGACATGACCATAATGTGATAAATTCACCCCACAGTTTGAGATGGAGAAGCTGAATCAGATATAACAGTATTACAATTGAGTAAAGGTAAATACAAACACAGAGGGAGGAGCTGGTCAGCATTGATTGGAAGAAGAGCCTTAGCAGGGAAGACAGTAGAGCAGCAATGGCAGACATTTATGGGGGTAATTCAGGAAGCACAGCAGAAATTCATCTCAAGGAAGAAGAAATATACAAAGGGGAGGACAAGTCAACCATGGCTGACAAGGGAAATCAAGGACAGTGTAAAAGCAAAAGAAAGTGCATACAATGTGGTGAAAATTAGTCTGAGAATTGGGAAGCCTTCAAAAACTAGTAGAGGAAAATTTAAAAAGCAATAAGAGTGGAGAAGATGGAGTGTGAGCTAACTAGTAATATAAAAAAAGATTGCAAGAGTTTCTTTTTCAGATCTGTAAAAGGTAAGAGAGAGGCAAGAGTGGATATCAGACCACTGGAAAATGGGACTGGAGAAATATTAATAGCAAACAAAGAAATGGCAGAGGAACTGAATAGGTGTTTTGCATCAGTTTTTACAGTGGAATACACCAGCAGCATTCCAGAACTAGAAGAAAGTTAGGGGACAGAGATGAGTTTCATGACCATCACTAAGGAGAAGGTGCTAAGGAAGCTGGCAGATCTGAAGGTGAATAAATTATCTGGACCAGTTGGGCTACACTCCAGAGTTCTGAAGGAGATAGCTGAGGAGATTGCAGAGGTATTGGTGGTGATTTTTCAGGAATCATTGGAGACAGGGAGGGTACCAGAGAACTGGAAAATGGCTAATGTATCACCCTGATTAAGAAGGGAGGGGGGGTAGAAGACAGGAAACTATGGGCTGGTTAGCCTTATGTTGGTCGTTGGTAAGATTTTAAAGTCAATTATTAAAGATAACGTTGCAGAGTACTTGGAAGTGCATGGTAAAATAGGGCTGAGTCAGCACGGCTTTGTCAATGTGAGGTCTTGCCTGACAAATCTGTTAGAATTCTTTGTGGAGGTAATGAGCAAGTTAGACAAAGGAGAGCCAGTGAACATGATCTATTTGGATTTCCAGAAGGCCTTTGATAGGACGCTGCTAAATAAGATAAGAGTAATGTTAGGGACAAGGTACTGGCATGGAGAGAGGATTTGCTGACTGGTAGAAGGCAGAGAGTAGAGATAAAAGGTCTTTTCAGGGTCATAGCTGGTGATTTAGTGAAGTTCTGCAGGAGTCAGTGTTGGGACCACAACTATTCATGTTATACATTAACAATCTGGACGAAGTAAATGAGGGCATTGTTACTAGGTTTGCAGATGACACAAAGATAGATGGAGGAACAGGTGGTGTTGAGGAAATATGAGGGCTGCGGGAGGACTTGGACAGGCTAGGAGAGTGGGCAAAGAAGTGGCAGACGGCATATAATGTGGGAAAGTGGGAGTTTACGATGTGGAAAGAATAGAAGTATGGACTATTTTCTAAATGAAGAAAAACTTTGGAAAGCTGAAGTTCAAAGGGACTTGGGAGACCTAGTTCAGGATTCTGTTAAGGTTAACATGCAGATTCAGTTGGCAGTTAAGAAGGTGGAAGTATAGCTAGCATTTATTTCCAGAGGGCTAGATTACAATAGCAGGGATGTGCTAACTAAAACCTGAAAGAACTGTGGATTCTGTAAATCAGAGACAAAAATAGAAATTGTTGGTAAAGCTCAGCAGGTCTGGCAGCATCTGTGGAGAGAGATCAGAGTTAATATTTCAGGTCTAGTGCCCCTTCCTCAGAACTGATAGTGACCAGGAAAATTTTGGCTCATATGCAGAAGATAGGGTGGGCGAGGGAGAAAGGAGAAAACTATAGGTGGGGATGGAGCCAAAAGAGATAGAAGAATAGTTAGACAGACAAAGGAGTGGATAATGATCTAGTTAGGAGGGTGAATAGCTGCTAATGGGGACTGTTAGCTAGATCGTTATCCACTCCTTTGTCTGGCTAACAATGTGTATTGTGTAATAGTAGACTATGTGATAACAAGCAAAAACCAAAAGAACTGCGGATGCTGTAAATCAGGAACAAAAACAAAGTTGCTGGAAAAGCTCAGCAGGTCTGGCAGCATCTGTGAAGGAGAAAACAGCGTGTATGTGATAACAAGGCCTGATTTGTGGGGTTTGGGAGCATGGGAGAGCTCAAGCCATAAAGTTATTGAACTCGATATTGAGTACAGAAGGCTGCAGGGTCCCTCTGTGGAAAATAAGATGTTGTTCTTCCAGTTTGTGCTGAGCTTCGCTGGAGCACTGCAACAAGCCTGAGACAGAGATATTGGCCAGGGAACAGGGGGCTGTGTTGAAGTGGCAGGGAACTGGAAGTTCAGGGTCTTTTTTGCGGGAAGAATGCAAGTATTCTGCGAAGCAGTCACCCAGTCTATGTTTCGTTTCAGCCAGGGTAGAGGAGACCACATTGTGAGCAGCGAATGCAATAGACTAGATTGAGTGAAATGCAGGTAAAGCACTAGAAGGTGTTTGGACCTTTGGATACTTAGGAGGGAGGAAGTAAATGGACAGGTGTTACATCTTCTGCAGTTGTAATGGAAGGTGACATGAGGCTGTGGGGGGCGCGGGTGTTGGGGATGAAGGAAGAGTGGGCCAGGGGGTCCTGGAGGGAACGGTCCCTGTCAAAGGCTGACAAGGGAGGGGAAGGGAATATGTGTCTGGTGGTGGCATCTTGCTGGAAGTGGAGGAAATGGCATCTGATGATCTTCTGGATGTGGATGCTGGTGGGATGGTAGGTAGGAACAAGGGGAACCCTATCGCTGTTGCGGGAGGGAAGAGAAGGGGTGAGGGTGGAAGCGTTGGAGATGGGTTGAACCTGACTGAGGGCCCTGTCAACAACAGTGCTGGGGAATCCTTGGTTGAGGAAGAAGGTGGACATTTCGGAGGCTCCCTTGTTGAAGTTGCCATCATTGAAACATATGTGATGGAGATAGAGGAACTGGGAGAATGGAATAGAGTCTTTACAGGAAACAGGGAGTGAGGATGTATTGTCCAGGTAGCTGTGGGAGTCAGTGGGTTTATAGTGGATATCGGTGACCAGAAATGGAAACAGAATGTCGAGGAAGGGAAGGGAGGAGTCAGAGATGGACCAAGTGAACGTGAGAGTGGGATGGAAATTGGAAGTGAAATCGATAAACTTTTCTAATTCCAGATGTAGCTTCCTCACCTCTTGTTAATTCAGAAAAGACGTAAGGTTTTAGTGTATTCTTTTGCTTACAAAGAATGAGTCCTTCTGTATGAATGTCTGTTGCTTTTAGTATGTTTAACTCAACTCAACTAACTGTCTTCAATTAATTGTTGGTGTAACTATTAGCACATTCAGAATAGTTTGGCTAGTGCTGCCCAGTCATAGAAACACGTTTTGGGTTTTACAGTCATTTCCTGGTCAAGTACAGTCTGCTCTCTGCCTGTTAGGAGCAACTGAAGGAACATATCGTTTGATTTGATCAACCAAATGATATGGAAACATAAAGGAATTTTGCCAATCATTCACCAAAGTTGCAGAATAATATTGAGAGGACCTGAAAGAAATTCTCACCCAGGATATAAAACTGATGTCATAGAAATTGAGGATGCTTGAAATACACATTATGGCCTATAATGTTCCATTGAAAAAGATTTGTGGAACTTATCGTTTCCACAGCAATCTGATTGGATCCTAAATATACAGTTACCACACTGTCAACCACAAATCATTGCTTGCTTCTACATCGAAGCATACAGAGCCTGGAAAGCCAAAGATGCACACAAAGCATTTCACAAAACTGCATCGAGCACAGAAATTCTGATTGTTAAATACAAAATCAGCAGCCCTTTAGCACACAGGTGCGGAAAAATTAATTAGACGGATCCATGTTTGGTCAAATGTGTTGTAAAACACATTTGTGTGAAAGCAGATGGGTGCAGCTATTAGCAAAGCTCGCATGCAGAAATAGCAATACGTATAGGCAGCAGTATATAATATTCAGCCACTGAAGTAAAATTTGATACTATAGTGATAGTAATGAGATCAGCCTGGTGGACCTCATAGAATATGAGTTCTCTGATTGGGGCTGTTAATCCAGTCCAATTAGGGAGTCCTGGCTGACAGACATAAACAGGATTGTCAGAGATTCCATTCACTCTGAGAGATAGCTCTAAGGAAGCTGGATCAGTGTCAAGTACTACGCTCGTGTAAATAAAAGGTGACTTGGTGACAGGATACCAACCTCTGTGGAGTTATTTCAGACATAATGTACATATTCTGTCTGTTACACTTTGCTGTCATAACTTGGGCCCCGATGTGCAGAAGGTCATGCTTTTGCATTTGGGTTGTAAATGGAGGAAAACTGGGCAGGAAGTTTATAGACAAGTATAGCAGAAGCCTCCTGAATGGCAAATCTCTTGTCATAAAGTTGTAGTTAATGTCACATCATTATTAGCATAATGACCAGGGACTGTACGTAGAAATGAAATGTTTTCACTATGTAGGTTTGTTGGTTTGTTGTTTTGCATCCTGAATTGGGATAAAGGGCCTTCATTCAGGCCTCGCTGTTTCTGCAGCATTGCCCACCTGAATCATTCAATTAATAATAAATTCCTTCCAATATCCAAGTCATAATTCACCAATTTCATGTATATATTTTACTTATTGTTAGGTGCTCTTATTAGGTAAGGAATTGTAATGCTTGTTGAGCAACAGTTTTCATGTTGCGTTTAATAAGCAGGTTATAATCAAGTCTAAAGACAAGGTCTATCAGTTGAATGTGAGGCAAAATAAAACGTGATTATTCATTTAGCGTGCTTTCCATTGCCCTTCAGGCAGAGAAACTTGAATGAAACTAAAATCTAGAATACCATGATGTGTACCCATTTGTGGATTAAAAACAGGGACCAACATGGATTATTTACAAGCAGGAATAAAATCATTAGTCAATAAATTTTAATTTTATTTCTATCAAAGAAGGAAACAGATGCAGTGGAGCTGACATTAAGAATCAGTTGGATCCAAATCAGTGCATGCAAAGAAATAATCCAACACCTTTGATAAAAAAAAACCATGGCCCACCCATGAGCCTTGCAGGTTTTCTACCAGAGATGTCATCTCTAAATTTGTTGACTACTTTCGTCATTTTCATCATTATTATATGAAAACTGATTGTTTAGTATACTGCATCTCTGTTGGTCTATTCCTAGACGAGACACATAATTGATATTTAACAGCATTTCTGATCCAGCCACTTGAAATAACTCTTCACAGTTCTGCAACTCATTACCAATCACTTTTTATTTACAAATGCATAACCTTTGACAATAACACTGGTCTCCTTGTTAAACTTGAAAGGGTGCAGATAAGATTTACAAGGATGTTGCCAGGGTTGGAGGGTTTGAGCGATAGGGAGAGGCTGAATAGCCTAGAGCTATTTTCCCTTGAGCGTTGGAGGCTGAGGGGCATGGATGGGGTGAATAGCCAAGGTTTATTTCCGAGGGTGGGGGAGTCTAAAACTAGAGGGCATAGGTTTAAGGTGAGAAGGGAAAGATATAAATGAGACAAAGGGGCAACTTTTTCACACAGAGGGTGGTACGTCTATGGAATAAGTTGCCAGAGGAAGTGGTGGAGGCTGGTACAATTACAACATTTGAAAGGCACCTGGATGGCTACATGAATAGGAAGGGTTTAGAGGGATATGGGCCAAATGATGGCAAATGAGACTAGATTAATTTAGGACATCTGGTCAGCATGGACAAATTGGACTGAAGTTTCTGTTTCCATGCTGCAAAATTCTCACTGAGTCAGGCTTTCAGGGCTCAGTGTTCCTGACATTCATCCTTTTATGTCAGCTAGGCTTCCCTGATTGGATGAGATGAATAGCCCTAATCAGGGAACTCATATTCTATGAGGTCAAGAGACAACAAGGTGCAGGGCTGGATGAACACAGCAGGCCAAGCAGCATCATAGGAGCAGAGAGGCTGACGTTTCGGGCCTAGACCCTTCATCAGAAAAGGGGGAGGGGAAGGGGGTTTTGAAATAAATAGGGAGAGAGTGGGAGGCGGATAGAAGAGGGATAGAGGAGAGGATAGGTGGAGAGGAAACAAACAGGTCGAAGAGGCGGGGATGG
>NW_025969258.1:0-2998 GCF_021869965.1 Rhincodon typus
CTACTAACCTCATCCCACCCCCTTGACCTGTCCATCCTCCCTGGACTGACCTATCCCCTCCCTAACTCCCCACCTACACTCACCTTTACTGGCTCCATCCCCACCTCTTTGACCTGTCTGTCTCCTGTCCACCTATCCTCTCCTGTATCCCTCTTCTATCTGCCTCCCACTCTCTCCCTATTTATTTCAGTGAATGCCCTGAGCTGTTTGAAGAATGTTTTCTGGTATTTCATGTAGTCCACATGGTATGGACTTTGGAATGCCCCCCCTGGTTTTGTCACGTAACAAGTAATGTCATGTTCCCTCGGGTCTGGATAGCAAGTGAGTTATTTTACAATGTTCTAACCCCCCATCAGGCATATTTCAGTGGCCAACAGAGTCTCTTGGGAGACTCTAGGCTGACCGTGGTGTGGGCAAAAGCCAAGACCCAGAGATGGAAATTTGCAAGAAGTCCATGGTTTTGCTGTTTTGTCATCTCGGCCAGTTTCATGTTCTTCTGGTCAATGTTGAATGTACATACTGTCTGCTGGCGGATATGGTACTTGGGCTACTATGGTGCTCATTTGTGAAGAAACTAGGCTTCATGCTGCGGCTCCTGATCTACGCCATGACCCAGAATAAGTTCCGAGAGCATTGGAGCGGGGGGAAAATATAGGGAGATGTCCCCTTGCCCAGTGCTTTTGGTGATGGGAGGGTCAAAATCGCTGTGAGTCCCATAACGTTCTTAATTCGTGTGCTTTTTTTTGTGGAGAATTGGTGTTGTTGCTCTGATAACAAAACCAGGCCTGCTGTATTGCTCACTTAACAGTATGGGTGTGGAGAAGCCTATCACAGAATAAAACAATGTAGGGATTGAGACTGTAGTTACAACCACAAGGTATTAAGGTAATAGAGTGGGTCATTGCTATGGTACCATGCAGGTCTTTTGCTCTGGTAGTGGAACACGGGGCGACTGACCCCATGGGTACAGGCACCATGCCCGTTGCTATGGCAAAGGAAGGTGGTCCCCGTGGTAACTGGGAAGAGGTGACACTAGGACGCTGCGAGTTGTTTGCAGAGTAACAGTTCGAGGGCTCGCTGAGGTTGTGTCACAGCGGTAGCGGGTTAGAGAGCGGGAGGCCCCTCCATGACGATGTCACCTTAGTTTGCTTGACACTACAGCAATAGGATGTCACTGATACAATCACAGGGCAGGCAGCCTGTTTCCCCCACCCCACCCCCATCATATCAGGATGGGGTGATACGGGGGATGTGGCCTGTTACTGTGGGATGGCGGTGGGGTGCGGTGTGAGGGTTGTTACTAAGGGAACCGGATTGGGGTACAGTTGGAGAGCATGATGTTCTGGGAATGGGGCACAGAAACACGGACTATGCCATTCGAACCTGCTCCCCCATCCAATAGGATCATGGCTGTTCATCCGACTCAGTCCCCAGTTCCCCCTTTCTCCCCGTACCGTTCGATCCCTTTAACGTCATGAACTATATCTAACTCCTTCCTGAAAGACTTCAGTGTTTTGGCCTCGAGCACTTCCTGTGGTAAGGAATTCCCCACTCTCTGAATGACCGTCACCATCTCCATTGGCTTTCACAGGCTTGCATCTCCTTGGGTTCACAAATCCAACAGCTACTTGTTATTCAGGCAGGTTACTGTCCAATCCTGGCTGTTGTTGGGATCCCTGGCACAGCTCGATATCCCATTATCAATTCAATAAATTGCGTAGCATCACATCTCTGCGATTACCAACGAAATAATCAGAAGTATGATGTCTCCAGTTTCAGTTGGTCACAATACTACCTCCTAATGCACAGCAACTCCCTGTCCATCAGCTCTGCTCCCCTCTGTGGCTGATCTCACGGACGGTTCGGAGTTCCTGCTGTCTTTTTTGACCTGGTTTTGCTTCTAATGCTGCATCCCTCTGCGCTTCGAATCCTGTCTCCTGTCACCTTCGTAATATTACCCTCCTTCACCCCTGCCTTACCCCATCTGCTGCGTACGCTGCTTCCAGTACTCTGCGCTGAGTATACACCTCACCATTCTAAGGTTGTTCTCAGCTGCACACCAGTGAGCTACATTCATTCAACATCTGATAGACCCTCAGTTTCTTATTTTCACCCTCGCATTTGCATTCCTCATGGACTACCCACCCCCTCCCCCACTTCATCCCATTTCCAGCATCATATTTCCTGCAAATTATTCCCTTTCAGTATTTCCCAGAGAAAACAAGTACCTTTCCCTCCATATCTCTCCCTGAGGCTCTGTAGAATCAACACGATGTTCCAAACCACCTTAAGACATTAAAATGGTGCAGGCTGCTTTTTTGTTCATTCCCTGGTGTCAAGCGTGAGGTTCGAATTTGGACAAGGGGCTTTTAACATACGTTTGTGAAACGTACTCTGTGTCTGTTCACTGGACATCTGCGTAACGTTACCTTGCACACAGTGTGCTCTCTGTCCAACACACTGTCTGCCTGTCCACCGTTCACCTTGACTTTAAAATTCTAGTTCCAATTTCTCAATTCCAACCACTGGCTTTACTGGCCCCTCGCTCGGTCAATCTCTTCCAGCTCCCACTGTGCCTCTCCAATCCTAGTCTCCATCTCAAGCAAAACATGAACTGTGGCCCCCCAACCCAATGTGTAACGTCAATCTCCACTTTTTCACTTCCTCGCAGGTAACATATTGAGGATGGTAATCCTGTCTCCCGGAAAGCGCGGTCTCTCAAAATGCGTCAGCCGTTACCTGGTTGCAATGGCAGCTGCAGATTTACTCGTTATTATCCTTGGCCTGATATCAAGACACCTCCCGATCGTTTTGGAGGAGCGTTCTATTTCCCTGAAATCCAGCCCCTTTTGTGCAATATCCACACTGACCCACAGAGCATCCCACCCAGACCCATCCCCCTATAACCCACCTAACCTACACATCCCTGAACACTACAGGCAATTTAGCACGGCCAATCCACCCTAACCTGCACATCCCTGGGCACTATGGGACAATT
>NW_025969258.1:3008-8696 GCF_021869965.1 Rhincodon typus
GGCCAATCCACCCTAACCTGCACATCCCTGGGCACTATGGGACAATTTAGCATGGCCAACCCACCCTAACCCGCACATCTTTGGACTGTGGGAGGAAACCGGAGCACCTGGAGGAAACCCACGCAGGGAGAATGTGCAAACTCCACACAGACAGTTGCCTGAGGGTGGGATCGAACCCGGGTCCCTGGTGCTGTGAGGCAGCAGTGCTAACCACTGAGCCACCGTGCCACCACCGGATTGTTGAACCTCTTGTGGTTTTCGTGACTAATCTCTGGATCTAGTGGAATTGATATTCTCGTGATGATGGTGACATTATACATAGAACATAGAACTGTACAGGCCCTTCAGCCCATCATGTTGTGCTGAACTTTTACCCTAAACCTAAGGTCTATCTAACCTCCACCGCTACCTTATACTATCATCCATATGCCTATCTAATAGCCGCTTAAATGCCCCTAATGAGGCCGACTCCACTACCCTCTCCGGCAATGCATTCCACGTCCCGACCGCTCTCTGAGTAAAGAACCTACCTCTGATGTCTCCCCTATATCTACCTCCACTCAGTTTAAAACTATGTCCCCTCGTAATAGCAAATTATAACCCCATGTTTCCCATTTCGTCCTGGTTGTGCTGCTCAATATATTCACGGTCAGATCCATTTCAAGGGGCCACAGGAGACGCTAGGCTCACAACAACGACAAGAATGCCAAATGGAAAGTCGAAGGAAGTCAGGTTATTTTGCTGCTTGTTATCTCAGCCAATTTTATCCTGTAACGGTCAGTACTGATGATATATTCCACACGGACATGTACAAAGGAGCTGGGGGTCGGAATTTAGATGATTTTGTGCAGGAATTGGGCTTCCTGCTCCAACTGCACTGCACAAACCCCACCATCACCTGTGCCACCCGAATGTGCTGAAAGATCCCTTTGCTCGAATTCTTCAGTTCGTGGACTTCTGAGGATCACTGAGAGACTCCCCAGCATTTTCTCAAGGAGCAGCAGTGACAATCCAAATGTGGAGCTTGTCAACTGGAGGGTGTGATCGCTCTTGTGTCAGAGAGAAGGCGTTAAAACCTGTTGCCATGGCAAGACTGGGAGGTGGGACTGTGTCAGACCTAACAGCAATACCTGTCCCTATTTAAACATAGCAGCGAGCACCCTGGCTATTGGCAGTAGAAAAGATTTGGTGAGTCACTCAAATGAGAGGTAATTACTGGGGATGTTAGAATTTCGAAACCAACACAGAAACACTGGTGCCTTAATATCAATACATCAACAGTAAGACAATTGATAATACTGCCCTCATCCTGATCAGTGGTCTCACTGTTTATTTCTCTTCCTCGCGATTCCTTTATTCATTCACGGGATGAGGGCATCGCTGACTAGGCAGCATTTATTGCCCATCCCTAATTGCACAGAGGGCAGTTTAGAGGCAACCACATTGCTGCGGGTCTGGAGTCACATGTAGGCCAGTAAGGATGGCAGTTTCCTTCCCTAAAGGACACTAGTGAACCAGATGGATTTTTCTGACAAATGGCAATGGATTCACGGTCATCATTAGATTCTTAATCCTAGATATTTATTGAATTCAAATTCCACCATCTGCCCTGGCGGGATTCGAACCCAGGTCCCCAGAATGTTGTCTAGTCTCTGGATTAACAGTCCAGCGATAATACCACTAGGCCATCGTCTCCCCATGTGGCTAAATTAATGATGATTGTGATCCTGTTTCATGTAATGTGTGGTCTCTCCAAACACATGACTTGTTGGCTGGTGGCCATGGCAGAGACAGATCTACTAATCTCCATCTCTAATATTCCGTTGGTAGTTCAAATTCAGACTTTTGTGGCCCACACTCAGAGTCAGTCCTCCTGCCTTACCACCTACCCTCACTCACTGACCAGTCCCCACCTTCACAATCACACTCCAATGGATCGTTCGAACCCTCAATTGGCTGATTCTTCACCCTCATGCAAAAATCTTGAACGCGTTCCCCTCCCTGCACCCAAAATCTTCTACCACTGACTCAATAAAATCTTTCATCGCTTTTGTCTATCGTCCCCAGGTCCGTGGTTCCTGAGATTCATCTTTAGTCTCCCTGGGGACTTTGAAGCCAATGAAGGCCCCCCCACCACCGCGATCCCAGTTGACTTTCACACACGTGACAAGCGCACTTCCATCAAATAATTTCATTGTTCATTTGGCGATTTCCACCAACAGCCTGGATTCTTAGGCCTGGTTACTCAGGGCAACGCGATAGTAGGGCGCTGGATTGGTGTTTTTGGAGGCGGGGGGGTGACGGGGAGAGGTTAGAGGGAATCGGGAGATGCAGAGATCGCCCACCACCTCCCCCCTCCCAAACACATCCTCCTGCTGATATGCAGCAGGTCAAGGGTTGACTGGGTGCAGGGTCAACATGGGGCTCAGTCATTCCAGTGGAACTGGAGCATCGTTGGGGATCTCTCTCCGATAGATTAAAACCATCATTGTGCCAGTTTGTTATTGAAGCAGAAATAGAGGACAGGGCAAGAAACGGAGGGCCGATTTCATCAAACACATCAGACAGTTTTACAACTTCCCTTGTTGTAGGGTTACAGCTAATGCCCACCAAGGGAGAGAGAAAGGGGTGCAGGGAGCGACAGTGTGGAGCAGGGAGAGGGACGGACAACGAAAGATGGACAAGGACATGAGGAGTGAGGTGAGGAGAGAGAGAGAGAGTGTGAAAGGAACAAGAGAGTGACAGCAAAATGTGAGCGGACAACAGAGGACGAAAGGGAAGAGAGAGAAGGAAAAAGGGGCAGGGAAAGGAGAGAGCTTCTTGAGTGTTGTTAGAGCTGCCCCCATCCAGGGGCAAGTGGGGAGTATTCTATCCCACTCCTGACTTGTGCCTTGTGGATGGTGGGGCACAGTGAAAGGAGACCGAGAAGCAGCGTTCTGATTAGTATAAGGACCGTTTCAGCAAATGCTGTGGACAAGGAGCATTGAAGTGCCCTTCCCAGTCTTCCCCTCCATCCAAAAAAACCAAGTTTTTGTTTTATTCTTCTGTTCTTGTTTGTGTGAAAAAGGGGGAGATTAGAAAGGCAGTTTCAATTCGTCGATTTAGATGCTGACAGCTAATAACTGCTGACCTGTAGCTATTTATTTGCAACACCGAGGCATTCAGGTTCAACAGAGAAACCCAGCTTTCTGTTAGCTGCTTCCAGACAACAGGGAAATTGGGGAACTTGGTGCACGGTTACAAATCGTTAGCTTTGGCGAGGACTGGGTAACAGTCGTGCGTGGCTTTCGGCGCGCTACCCACGGAGGTGTGACTCGCAAATTAACCAACTCGAGGTGAAAAACGAAAGACTTTCACAGTATTTCGGGTCAGGAGCAGACCGTTTGGAAACGTGGTGGAGGCAGGTTTGACTGGACCATCCGAGGGGGAGTAGGACAGCGATTTAAATCGAAGCAAGTTCGGGAGGGAGAGGCAGGAGGCGGGCGTGACGTGAGAAATGTTCAGAGAGAGCTGCGCAAACACGATGGGCCGAAAAGTCTCACCTTATAACGAGTCGACAAGCATTCGACGAGAGAAACAGAGCGTCCCTCAGGAATATTTTTATTAGCCTGTGTGTTTAGGAACTAAAATATTTTCCGTGAGAGGGACATGTTGTGTCATTGTTGTTGTTCACCTTGGATACATTTCACAACCACCTGTGAGAGACAGAGAGAAACAGAAAGAGATAGGGACTGAATCGTTCTGCCACAGTGTCTGACCAGAAGCCCCAGGCTCCTGCTCCACTCAGGAAACTCCCAACAGGGAATTCCAGGACATAGCCTCCAGACAGGGATCACCACAATGCAGTCATTCCAGGGCTAGATACAGAGTAAAGCTCCCTCTACACTGTGCCCCTCCCCGGCCCCCATCAAACACTCCCCGGGACAGGGACAGCACGGGGTTAGATACAGGGTAAAGCTCCCTCTGCACTGTTCCCCCCATCAAACACTCCCCAGGACAGGGACAGCACGGGGTTAGATACAGAGTAAAGCTCCCTCTACACTGTCCCCCCATCAAACACTCCCCAGGACAGGGACAGCACGGGGTTAGATACAGGGTAAAGCTCCCTCTGCACTGTCCCCCCATCCAACACTCCCAGGGACAGGGACAGCACGGGGTTAGATACAGAGTAAAGCTCCCTCTACACTGTCCCCCCATCAAACACTCCCAGGACAGGGATAGCATGGGGTTAGATACAGAGTAAAGCTCCCTCTACACTGTCCCCCCATCAAACACTCCCAACGTACTGTAGTGCGTGATTGGAAATATTTACAAACGCGACACTTACAGCTGCAATAATGCACGCAACCAGGAAAACGGCACAAAGAATGAGCCAATAATAGCCTCTACCCTGGGCTTGTGGACCTGTGAAGGAAAGTGGAGAGAATGAGAATTGCACGAGATCAGCTTTAACCCCAAGCCATTCGTCTTCTCTTCAACGCAGAGCCTGTGAGAATCAAGATAGTGTGAAAGCGAGTTAAAGATCTGACAGAGAGAGGGATATCCAGAGAGAGGGGACGGCATTTCCACATTAGAGGCAGAGGAGACGCAGAGTGTGAAAGAGAGAGAGAGAGAGAGAGTCAGAGACAGTGTGAGAGAGAGAAAAAGACGGGATGGGCGAAAAAAGACAGAGAGACAGAGGCAGAGGGTTAGAGATTGTGAGAGAGATGGGGAGAGGGGGAGAGAGTGTTTGAGAGAGGGGGAGGAAGAGAAAGAAAGGGAAAGTGAGGGTGAGTGTGAGGGAGAGAGAGTGACTGAGAGGGGGAGGGTGAGAGAGAGTGTGAGAGAGAAGGGAAAGGGTGAGAGAGTAAGTGAGCGAGAGAGAGGGAGGATGAGAGAGAGAGGGGGAGGGTGAGAGAGTAAGTGAGCGAGAGAGGGAGGGTGAGAGAGAGAGTGTGAGACAGAGGAGCGAGGGTGAGAGAGAGTGAGAGATGGGGAGGAGGTGAGGGAGTTTGAGAGAGGGTAAGGGTGAGCGAGAGAGAGTGTGAGAGAGAATGAGGTTGAGAGAGTAAGTGAGACGGGGGGGAGGATGAGAGAGAATGAGAGAGAGAGGCGGAGGGTGAGAGAGAGAGCGTGAGAGTGACAGAGAGGGGATGGTGAGAGAGGGAGCTTGAGAGAGAGGAGCGAGGGCGAGAGAGAGAGAGAGAGGCGGGGGGGAGGGTGAAAGAGAGGGGGAGAGAGAGGGGAGGGTGAGAGAGAGAGTGTGAGAGAGAGGAGCAAGGGTGAGAGAGGGAGCGTGAGAGAGAGAGGGGAAGGATAAGAAAGAAACAGTGTGGGGGGGCGCGAGAGAGAGGGAGAGGGTGAGAGAGAGAGAGTGAGGCAGAGAGGGATGGTGAGAGAGAGTGTGTGAGAGAGAGGGAGAGGGTGAGAGAGACACTGTGAGGGAGAAGGAGTGGGTGAGGGAGAGTGTGCGAGAGAGGGGGGAGGGTGAGAGATAGTGTGTGAGAGAGAGGAGCGAGGCTGAGAGAGAGAGAGGGTATAAGAGAGAGTGAGTGTGAGAGAGAGGGGGAGGATGAGAGAGAGTGTGACAGAGAGGAGGAGGGTGAGAGAGAATGAGAGAGACAGAGACAGAGGGGGGAGGGTGAGAGAGAATGAGAGAGAAAGGGGCAGGGTGAGAGAGAGAGTGTGAGGGAGAGGGACAGGGTGAGA